>NC_091742.1:72553426-72830926 GCF_043380555.1 Nothobranchius furzeri | reverse complement strand
TCGTTGTTTGCACTTTCCACATGCTGTCAGAGCCTGATGTTCTATTTAAAACCCTCTATTTGACTCTAAAAACACATTTTATCAAAGGTGCTTCTCTTTAGGGTACTCTCCAGCTGAGGTTTGAATGTAGCTTGTCAGAAATCGTAATCAGTGTTCAACCCATCAGCTCACTTTTTTTTATTGTTTCTATTTTAAATAAAGTATTACTTCACTAATCAGAGAAACAGGACAAGTGTATGCAAGGAGGACCTGTGGCGCTCATGCAATATGTGTGATTTTATTAGATTTTCTCATTCTGAAGGGACTGAGAGGGGGGGTGGGGGGTGGTGGGGGGGTGGTGGCATGTGAGCCAGAAGGGAAGCTTCATCTTCATCCCACACGAGCAATACTCATCTTCCATTCTTCGGCCAGCTGCTAGTCACTCAGCGTCAGGTTACAAAAACATGAAAACCAGCATTTTTTACAGGATGTAACGCTCACCAGACGGAGAGAAGGAGATAGCTACGCAGTGCCTGTTCTGTTGTAAATAACCGTAGGAGAACTCGTCTAGAAATAACGCTCTTCATCACTCCTCACACGTCTGGGGTGTGTTTTTCTTTCTTTTGTTTTGTTTTTGTGATGTATTCATGCCCACGTCAGACTTGTTTTAAAGGTGTTTGTCTTTATTTCTTCCTGGGGAGTAAAGGGCAAAGAGGGTCAGTGCTAAATAATGTGCAGTGAAAGGATGAAGTAATGTAATTTCTTAAGATTTGTCACCATTTCTTTCCTCTGCAGGGCTGATATATTACTTTTATTTGGGGAGGGCGGGTCATCTTGTGGCACTTTTACTTCCCTCTGCACAGATGTCTGACTCCGAGGAGTCACGGTGGAGCTGTGCTCAACGAACAACAACAACAACACCAACAAAACAATATGTGTGCAGTAGTGATCGTAGTTCCACTGCAAGTGTGTTCAAGGTCTATGTATGTATCTGAATGTACGTTTTAGAGGACTTTTGGAAGCCTGTTATTTTTGTTTTCTCTTATTAATTTACAGTTTAGGAGCCACAGGTGTCCATTGTGAACTGTATAGCGAAGGCCTTGATATCCCTTCTTTTATTGATTTTTAGTAATGCCAAGCATTAGGCGACGCCTTCCAGCTGGTTACATTTAATGCAGGGGCTAAAATTGCCACAAGATTAAAAAATCAGTGTAAATAAAAGGCTCAACTTTTTGTGATTGTTACTGTTATATCCAGCCTATACTGCTAGCAGCTGTTTTTACTGCAGTCAATTACTGGAAGTGGATATATTTCCTATGCAAAACTGTTTAAACAATAAAATGAGCTATGCTACAAAAATGACTTCAGAACTACGACTCTTTCTTGTGTTTATTTTTACTACGTTAGATCTTCGTTCAGTTGATATGAGTACGTGAATGCGTAAAATATTTGGTATGTGGTACAACATTTTATTTGTGGATTTGCGTTTTTGAAACAGCTGGAAAATGAGAATATATAAGGAACACATATTCATCTGTGTCCCTGCGTTGTTTTTGAAAGAAGTTTGAGGTTGGGGGATTCCACAGAAAACCAAATTTCCTGTCAAACTGCTTTAGTCTTCTATTCAAAGATCAATGTATTTAAGGTGGGAAATGTAAAAAGGAAGGGCACACAATCTTAATATTTAGTTGGACCGCCTGAACTTTGACTGCACCACACATTCATTGTTGCGTCATTTCAATTAGCTTTTGGTTAAGCCTTTTGTAGCACTGTAACAAGATCTTGTATTGATGATGGGAACGTTTGAACGTCTCCATCACATTCCAAAGATTCCCAATGGAGCTCAGGTACGGACTCTGGGGCTGATCCATGTGTCATGGAACCACTCCCTGACAATCTGAGCCCTGTGAACCCTGGCCTTGTCATCTTGGAATATGCCCATGCCATCAGGGAAGGGAAAATCCATTGATATAATGACCTGGTCACTAAGGATATTCGGAATGCCGTATGATCTTGTTCTGCAAGTTCATAATGTGGGAATCTACACTCTTAAGAAATGAAACGTTGAATTAGCTTAAAGAGCAGGTTCACGCTGAGTTTACCATCTAGGCTGAAGGTGAAAATAGTCTCCTACACCTATCTCCTGCATTAGATTCTAATAAAAATAGATGGGCAAATGGTCAGCTCAGAAAATCCTGACAGATCTACGTCAAACTGTCACTTGACGCTCATGGACATACCCATCTTGACTCAAGACGGGGGGAGGCTGTTGTTGGTTTAGCGTCCAGGAAACAGCAGAAAACGCCTCAGCAAGTAGGAGTTAACCGTTAGCATTAGCCATTCCACCACACAGCAGAACTCCTTCAAGTTTGTGTTATTTGTGGAGCTAAAACATCAGCGTTCCAAAGGAAATGGTGAGCTGTTGAATTGTGTCGCTGTTAGCCAATCAGAGGAGAGATGTCCTAATGGGAGATAGGTGTAGGAGACTATTTTCATATTCAGCCTGCAAGAAAAACACAGAGTGACCAATTATAATCAGAAATAATCATTTAAAAAGGGCTTTTCAGTTCCACACCTGTAAATGGAAAGTGTAATATACATTGTTATATGTTGTTATGTTAAAGTAAATATAAATATATATTACTCTGTAGCTACTAGGTTTAGTGGAACCAGTTGACACATTTTGCTTATATATTAATTCAACATTTCATTTCTTAGACCTGACCAACAGCAGCAACCCCAGATCATGAATCCAGGTAGCAACTTTATTTTTGGCCAAGCTGCACATTTGTTTTTAAATGATCAACCCACAGGAAAGATTTGTGCAAGAGTGGAACAAGGTCAACGTGAGCTCAGAGTTAATAAACAAAAACATTAAGTCTTACTCTAATTGGATTTCCGTTGATTCTACCTGAGACAGTCCAACCTGATCACAAACACCAGTTTTCCCTTCCTGGAGCAATCCCATGACCCTCTGCATACCCATGTTCCATGGTGGTAATACTCCAGTTAATCTACTGTAATACCCCCGATCCCTGACGAATGGAGCTACAGCGTTGAGAACGTCAGAGGGTCACTCTGGGCTACGTCCATGTGGGTCACTGGGTCAAGAACAAGAAGCTCTGGTTAAGTAAGCCTTTCTAATGGGATTGAGGTCATTAGAAGAAGCAAAAGTCAGGTTAAAACTCCAATTATGTCTCATTAGAGAGCTGTGTGATGGGCTCATCGGGCTGTTTGTGACAACAGTGGTGCCCACGAGGCCAGGTGCTTTGTCTACAGCCCGGTTATCCTCATAATGATGATTAAGGCACTACATACAGCACGGAAACACCAGAAAAGCCCACCTGGCCTCGGGCACAAACCAGAGTTCATTTGGATATCATTAAAGAGAACCAACAATGTGGCGCGCTGATATAAAATTACTCAATCTATAATGGTAATCATTATGCCATTTATCAAAATTGGCCAGTTGAATCAACATCTGGCTTCAATAGGAGGCTCTTGTCCGCGGGTCTTGGCAGCGTCTTGTACCCTACATATTTTCCACTCTCCTTTATCAAGGCCTGCTGTCAGTGATTTGACGAAGCTAAATAGATGATGATTTGGCCCTATTATGTTTCACAGAGCTCAAGCAAAGGAGATTTGTTGATTGCCTTTGTGTTTGTCCGTTTTTCCTCTTTCTACGAACGGCTCCGGGAGAAGGAACGGCGCCTTGTGGTTGTTTGACGTGCATCTGACTGTGTACCAAAGAAAGGATGGAGGGAAAAAGCACATAAAGTACTCTCACACAAACCTGTGAGTGCTGGGCCTGAGCTGCACTGCTGGACTCCAGCCAATGCCGGCACAAAGAGCTCTGTCACATCCCCGAGTTTTATGGAAGAAATATAAAATTCATTTTGTGTGCACCTAGATTCAGGCAGAAAAACGCCTCTGAATCCTCTGTTGGCAGTGAAGTTTGTGTGTTTTAGCTAACAGGAGGTGATGGAGGTAAATTTGACTAACATCATGTTTTTAATTCAGAAAGAAAACTAATTTAAACTGATGTGATTACAGGCTGGAATATATGTATTTGAAAATGAAAACACACAAGAACAGCTTTTATCTTTCTAACTAATGATTTATGAATTCAGGAAAATATCCTCCAATACTCGCAGATGGGTTAGCATAACAAAGTTAGCTTAGCCTAGCATAATGAATAACCTGATGTTCCTAATGTGGCAAGGTGGAGAAACAAAGGCCCAGGTGGAATTTGATCCTCAGACTGCCAGGTGAGAGTCACACACGCTTACCAGTCAGCCAGAGGGACATCCCCTTGGCCAACTAGCCAGGGCACATGATCAATCGGGACACCGTGACAGGACGCTCACACTGCCACACTAACCTATCAAGTTAACTCAGCTTCTTTATTTGCATTCGTACCAATATTTATAAGTAAAAATGAAAAGTGTTATGGTTATAAATCCAGCTAACTTGTTTGTTTTAGTTTAGCATCAAAATAGTTTAGGTCAGTGGCCTTTGAGGACTGGAGTTTGAGAAATAGACAAAATTCAGTCATTCTCATGTTTTATGGAGAAGATGCATGTTTTTTAAAGTCAGAATAAATAATGTATGATATTGAAATAAACATAAAGATTGTTGGCCTGTATTTGTATAGCACCATCTAGGGTTCTACAATACAATCAGTCATCCACCCATTCTCTTACTGGTGGGGATGAGCTACAATAGCCACAGCTACCCTGGGGCACACTGAAGGAAGCGAGGCTGCCATGCACTGGTGCCACCAGTTCCTAGAACCACCACCAGCAGGCAAGGCGGGGTTAAGTGTCTTGCCCAATGACACAACAGCAGCATTTGCTACCAGGACCTGAGATCGATCCTACAACCCTCTGATTACTGGACCACCCACTCTACCTCCTGAGCTGTGGCTGCCCCCTCACATAGGATGCATGAAATAAGAGCTTGTGACACATCATCAGTAGGTAGTACAAATGTGCAATAAAATACTTGCAAGGATATGTACTGATGTGGAGTCGAGATGTACTTATGTTTATGTTTATGTGCTTAGCAGACGCTTTTACCCAAAGAGACTTACAACAATTATTTTTTAACATATAGGGCATGTTGTGATCTGTGGGGGAAACCGGAGTACCCGGAGAAAACCCAAACATGCATGGGGAGAACACGCAACTCCACGCAGAAAGGCGAGTTTTGAACCTGCGACCTTCGTGCTGCGAGGCAACAGTGCTAACCACTGCGCCACCATGCAGCCACTTACCTCTGATACAATATTCCATTTCTGATCAGTTACACTGTCCTCTGATACAGTGTTCCATTTCAGACAAGCAAAACTTTTCTCTGTTATAGTGTACCAATTCTGACAAGCTGCACTTTTCTCTGATACAGTGTTCCATTTCAGACAAGCTAAACTTTTCTCTGTTATAGTGTACCAATTCTGACAAGCTGCACTTTTCTCTGATACAGTGTTCCATTTCAGACAAGCTAAACTTTTCTCTGTTATAGTGTACCAATTCTGACAAGCTGCACTTTTCTCTGATACAGTGTTCCATTTCAGACAAGCTAAACTTTTCTCTGTTATAGTGTACCAATTCTGACAAGCTGCACTTTTCTCTGATACAGTGTTCCATTTCCGATGAGCTACACTGTCCTCTGATACAGCCTTCCCTTTCTGAATAGCTCATCTTTCCTCTGATACAACGTTCCATTTCTGATGAGCTAGACTTTCCTCTGATAGAGTGTTCCATTTCTGACTAGCTAATTTTTGATTTGATACAACATTCCATTTCTGACAAACTACATTTTTGTCTGACACAACATTCCATTTCTGACAAGCTACAAGTTTCTCTGATACAGCGTTCCATTTTTGACGAGTTCAAATTCAAAGATACTTTATTAATCCCTGAGAGAAATTAGAGTTGCACTTTTCTCTGATACAGCGTTCCATTTCTAACGAGCTGCAATTTTCTCTGAAACAACGTTCCATTTCTGATGAGCTACATGTTCCTCTGATAGTGTTGCATTTCTGACATGCTGCACTGTGCTGTTGTACAGTGTTCAATTTCTGATGAGCTGCACTTTCCTCTGATGCAGCATTCCATTTCTGACTAGCTAACCTTTCCTCTGATACATTGTGCCATTTCTGATGAGCTGCTCTCTCTTCTGATAGTGTTCCATTTCTGACAAGCTGTACTGTCTCTGATGCATGTACGAGTTCTTTTTACTGCGTGAACTTAGACGTTTCTGCTTTATTTTATATTTAGAAGAATAATCTGCCTGACAAATGTCTGTACTATAAATTATTTTCTTTAAATCCTCTTTTTAAATTGGTAAATTGTTTAATCACATTTATAATCCATTTCTGATGAGCAAGCTGTTTACAGACAGAACTTTTTCATCTATAACAAAAACACTTAAGATCACAGCCTGAACTTTGGCAAAAATCAGTAAAGGAAAGCTCGGGTAATAAAAGAGAGCTGTCTAGAAAAAAAAAAGTACTGTTCCTAAATAGCACCCTTGGCTCCGCGTATTCCCACACAAATTAGCATAAATTTCATAGTCTAAGTCATGGACCGTGGCTGGAGCGTGTTATTAGTCTATCTTTGGGTGGTAGTACAGGCCCATCATGCCGAGGCTTGCTGTTATCTCGTTGAAAGCACCCTGGTATTACACCCCGCCGACTGACAGTGGGTCTTAAGATCGTGGGATTTGTTCTCATATTAATTCATGTCTGTTTGGATGTGCAGAAAAGAAACAGGTGTTCAGTGTGTGTGTGTGTGTGTGTGTGTGTGTGTGTGTGTGTGTGTGTGTGTGAGAAAGCACTTGTGCGCACAGTTCTTTGTGTGTGTGTGTGTTTTTCTTGTGATGTTTGTTTGAAAGCGCTCATAGGATGAGAACATGCTGTTGTTTGTGTGTGTGTTTGTGTGACTTGACAGAGGGGTGTGTGTGTGTGTGAGAGAGAGAGATGGGGGGGCTTTATTGAAAAGTAGTCCTCTCCTCCCCTGTTCAACATGCTGGATTAGCACCAGCAGTTTCCCATGGAGCCAGACCCCCCCACCCCTCACCCATTTGCATAAGGCGCAGACAGGCGGAGATTTGACAAACAAACCTGGCACACACACAGCGCCGGCTGCCTTCTGTACATGAACTCTTTCACTCATTCTCACCGTGACAAGAAAGACGTGTAAGATGGTGCTCGAGCAAACCCACCTGTGCAGCTTTTTTTTTTTTTTTTGGTTTTCCAACAACGTCCGTTCTCCCAAAGTTTGAGTTTTACAAGACTAACGCCGACTCTGGGCTGAGTTTTCAGGCTCATATTCGTGACTCACAAGTGGAGGAATGCAGAGGGCCAAAGGAGGTGAGGTGAGCTTTCATAGCTCTGTCATTTGCACAAAACTCCTCCAGAATCAAAGTACCCTCCCCCTCCTCCCTCTCCTCTACCAAGATGGTAATGTTCACCTTAAAACATCTTTACTGTACTGAGGCTACATAGCCCAGCTCTCTGCACTGCTGTCTGGCCGCCAAGTTCCTATCAAGAGGCTGATTTATGGCGCTTGATGCATTCCTTGGCCCTGCCGAGGAGGCAGTTTAGCTGAAATATGAGAGGAGATGCAGAGCACACACTCAGAGCAAGTTTGGCTTCGACCCGCCTGCACTCTGCTGCAGAATCAAAGGGTCGTCGGTGCAAAACCGGAGACGACTTTGCAGATTTGAAAAAGTGTTTCAGCAACGTGTCCTGATCGGTCTGCGGATATCCTGGTGATTTCTTTCTTTAGGGGTGTTGTAATTTCTATTCTGCTGATTGAGATGTGCAACTTTTACCCTCTGAAATTACGTCGGCATTAACGACTACACCTCCTTCCTTTTTCCTGTCCACTTACATTCAGAAAATTGCACACAGGTGTGTGTGTGTGTGGGAAAGGGAGACCAACACCTTTTCAGGATGATTTTCTCTAAATGGCTTTCTTGCTTGCTCAGTAAAAGCTTGTAATCAATCATCGCGACTTCACAAAGCACTTTGTCTTCATTTGGGCCCTAATGCAGAACTGCTAATAAACCCGGAGCAGATAAACAGAAACAGACATCCCTGCGTACGAAGGGAAAAAGTCACTTTGCGAAAGCGTCTGCTGCGCGCCTGCATCGCTTTGTCCGCTCCCACGTTACAACAGCGTGATTACATGCTTTATTAAGTGCTGAAGTGCTCTCCCTGAGTAAAAGCAGATGTCACCGCAAGGTCTGTCACTGAGTCTGAATCTGGGTGCCTGTGGTCAGTGTCTCAGCCCGCCTGCAACTCGCTGTGGTTCCCCTTCGATTTCAGTGAAGCGGGGGAAGAATTCAAACCTACAAAGTCAACAAACCTCCCTGGAGTTTGGAAATTGACGCTGATTTCTCTGAGTTTGATGCAAATTTGGTTGTTTTTAGAGTGAATGTAGGTTGGTGTGTCCTTGAACTACACGCCTGCATCAAGCTGCTCCTCAGAACATGAGTTTGACCTTTCAACTCTTCGTGGAGGAGAGCAAATGAATGTCATAACAAGCTGTGTTTAATTAGTGCACAAAAATAGAGCAATGTAAATTTAAAAGAAAGTGAAGAAAACCTGTTCTCGTGCAGCTTTTGTGGATTGTATCTGATACTTTCTCCTGACATTTTACATGTATTTTCCTTCATTTAACTCATTTTCTTTCAGTCTTGTATATTTTTTCCTTTTGTAACATCTGTTATGTTTTTATAAATTCCTGGCAGGTGACTGATGGTCTTGTCCTGCTGACATCTGTTTTCAGAAAGTATGATTTTAATGAACATTTCTAAAATTAATGCATCTGTTCGTGCAGGTTTCTATTCTTCTCCACTGAAATATCTGTCTCTGAGCCAGAAAGAAATACATAACAGGTGCTTTCTTTCTTTTTCTTTTACGGCGTGATGACCCAACACGACATCTTTAAGGAGAGACAAATTAAATGTTTTAAACAAAATTAAATCTTGTATAAAGGCAAATATAATTAAAAACATCATGTCTGATAGATAGATGTTTATAAGTAAAATGCACAAGTTTAAATTGTTTCTACATCTATACAGGAAAGATGAACAGAATAAGTAATATAAATGTGCTTTCATGCACTTTAAAGAGCCTTTGTCTTTTGTTAATATAGAAGCACAGTAAGAGGAACTGTGTCAAATTTTATTTTTTAGCTACCACAACTTTCCATTTGTTTACATAAAGGGAGGCGGAGCTTAAAACATGTTCTGCAGCCGTCCACAAGGAGGAGCTCTGGTTGTTATTGACTTTACTACCCTCTCTATCTAGGCAAGGCAAGGCAGCTTTATTTGTATAGCACATTTCAAACACAAAGGCAATTTAGTGTGCTTTACAGAAGCAGAAACAGCAAACAGTAAATCAAACAAAAAAATGTAGAAATTTCAGATTTAACAATCAGATTAAAGAGCAAGTCACTCCAAATCAACATTTTTTTGCTGATAAACTATATAAATGAGTGTCTGATAGTGCTGTTGGCAAATGTAGTCAATAATTTAGCTTTTTAGTTCTTAGTTAAAATTTAAATATTCTGCCTAAAACTGTCAGTGTTGTGCCGTTGTCAGGTAAAAACTCTGCACAGCATTTGAATTTAAATCTGCCATCGCTATTGGCTAAGAGGTACACTATGATGTTAGATGGTACATTATGATGTCACAATGTCATGAGTGTGTGTATTTGTTAGTGGCTCCGCCCTCTTAGTCTGCTAGGCAACAGCATGTGTTGCATTTTTCAAACAGGAAGTGGGAGTTGAGTAAGAGTCTGGTAGGGGGTGACTTGCTCTTTAAAGTTATAAGCCCCGCCCCCTCCATGTAAACGAATGGAACATTTTCATGACTAAATGATGCATTAAAAACCACTAAGACTGTGTCTAGATGAGGACTTGCAACACCACATCCCAACAACACATTACTGTAAGCATTAGAGCATTTTATTGCATAAGAAAAAGAAGCTAACTTATTTTTGTTTGTTATTGATTTAATCAATGTTGTTCCTTCCCAGTCTCACGCTGCCATGTGCGCTCCATGTGTTTCCCAAAGCTGAGAGAAAACAATATATAGGCTTTAGCCCTCCTTGTATCAATTAATACCATCACATCTGTAGGTGTGCATGCTCACTTTAGTGCCTGTAATGTTTGATCATGTGTGCGTGTGTGTGTGTGTGTGTGTGTGTGTGTGTGTGTGTGTGTGTGTGTGTGTGTGTGTGTGTGTGTGTGTGTGTGTGTTACAATTGCGCATTGGCACTTGGGCACCTGTGCCACATTACAAAACTAAAGGCTCGGATAATAAGCTGCAGGTGCACTCCTGGCAAACAGGGAGGAGATGGTGAGTGTTTGTTCGAGGGAGGAAGAGGAGAAGAACGAGGAGGAGGAGGTCACCTGCTGTTGATGGTTGGCATGACGTCATCTTAGACCCTGTACCTCCTGTAGACTGCGCCATCAGAAGACCTTTTATCTGCAGGAAATGACACCTCCTTCCACAGACCTGAGTTCACAGCTCACAGCAGAAACCAGCTCCTTATGGTTGACTGGCCTCCCCATCTGTGGCATTGTCAATAATTATTGAAGGTAATTACAATGACGATTAGGATCGTTTCTTTGGAGCTGCGTTGGCAGATATGCAAAGTAAAAAGATGAGCTGATGGAGGCGATCACAGGAGAGGCTTCTCAAAATGACAGCCAATAAGGAGGCCCTCGACTTCACAAAAATCTAATTATGTTATGAATGATGCAACGTATAGCCTCTGGCACAGCAATATTATGGTTCCATCAGTGAAAACACAAGCTGCAACTTGTGTTTAGAGCAGGATTCTTAATTCATGCGATGCAGGCAGAGATTAGTTTGGCTCAAAAAGGTGGTTTCTAAAACATCTGCTTCATGAAACATTCTAAAATGAGCTGAGAAGTATCTGCTTTAATTATGTAAAAGTACCCATATAATAGTTCTAATAGCTGCCTACACTAAATAATTATCAATAAATAAACAAAGCATCCCTAAGCCACATATACTTTATTTGATTAATTTCTCTATCCTTCATGCAATGTGTTGTTGTTCATGTTAAGACAGATATTTTGTTCAATAAACCTTTTATGCTGTATTTTCACATTTAAGCCACCTCCAGATGGTGTTTAAAAATTAGACAAATTCTTTTAAACATTTTTTTAAGCTTTGGTGCATTCTTTAGACTCGACAAAGGCAGATTACATGGTTGACACTTTATGAGCTGGGACCCACATCAGTTGCGAACGAGGTTTTATGGGTTTTGTTTTGCGTCATTTCATCCTGATGCTGTCGCCATCAAACTCTGGTTCTGTAAAGGAAATCAATGAGCTACACTTGTTTTGGGTCCACGCACTTTTCAATGTTGTTAAAGCAGACCAGACCTGATTAGGATTCACCCTAAACACCACTCTGCAGCCCTCTGCAGACCACAAACTGCACTTAACAGTTTTGTGGAGCAGGTAGGTGCCCTGTATAGGGGAAGCTCTGCACCTGCTTTACAGCTGTTAGCTGTTATGCTAGCAGTTAGCATTTTCAGTGCACCTATTGTCAATAAAAAGCACAAGAAGAAGAAAAAGAAGAAGTTTACCTTTCTGTTGGGATCATGGAGGAGCCTGGAAGTTAAAGTAAGAGAATAATGACTTTGGAGGTGAAGCAAAGAGCTGGAACCAGAGTGAACATCAGCGATGCCTGCGCTAGTTTGAAGAAGCTAAAGGAGGCTATAAAATCAGACTGATGGTAACCTGGCTTTGCTGCTACTGGACTTGTAAGTAATAATATTGTTATGGCCAACAGTGTGGATATTTGTACTCCGTGGTTTATTTTAGTATTAGTTGTCTCATGTCAGTGTTAGCTCATTGTTAGCACTAGCTGCAGCAGGGCTGTTTATGTCAGTTGCAATTCCACTTGCAACCAGTAGGGTGGAGGAGTGGAAGCTGCTCTGGAATTAATTGTAAGCCAGTTAAATTTAGAAACAAAACTTCACCGGCTGCCTTGAAAACATGATTCATGTCAACTACACATGAGTCACCCCGTTTTTTCAAAAACTTATCTTTTTATGGAATTTTTACAAATTCAACCATATTGAGGGAGACTTGAGTGGAATAGTAAAAATAAATTGAAACAACATTTTGAGGCTGTTTTTTATTACAGTGTTAGTGTTACTTTAAGTCTGTTCCTGCCATAATCAGACACTTCAGGACTGTTAAAGATGGTTTTAATCATCAATTTTTTTCTGTAAATGACTGAATAAATTTCACATCATTACACATTTTGGGTTCCTCACCTGCTCAACATTTTCTGTACTTTCGTCTCTGCTGTAGTTTCTGTTAATGACTTCCAGACGTCGTGTTGGTCGGAGCACGTTGTTGTGATTGTGGGGGAACTCTCCCCCGAAGCCCGGGTCTGTGACTCACTCGCTGATGTTTGTTCTGTGTGTTTAAGGTAAACCTGATGCAGAGAGGTTGTTCCACACATGCATGTCAAACACAATCATTATAACAGCGTCCAACAACCTCCCCAACATGCGTGTTAGCTTCAATGAAAATTAGCTCCACAAACGTTACATTTTCATTAAAATGACGCTCATCCTGTCTGAAACATGTCTGTTAATGACACACAACAAAAATGACAAATTTGAAATCCTTGGTTTAGAAGAAAGGTAGCGAGGCAGAGTATAGCATATGGCACTGTGTGTTCAAACTTGGCAAGAAGCTTAACAATTAGGATCAGCTCTAAATGAAACAAAAACCTCTTAGAAAAAAAAACGAAAAAGGAGAGCCTTTAGAAGGACTGCAAGGGTAACCTTCACTTTTATGTGCCCAGGGGAGAAACCCAGACCAAAAGTAAAGTTCAGCTGCATTTAGAGAATGACTTGACATGCATTGAGCTCTTGGATCTTCTCATCCGCGCTTTCCCATATGGCATATGGATCTGTGAACAGATCGAAGGATGAAACAAGGAGAGAAAAGAAGAGAGAGGAGTCCCATATGTGTGTCTTTTTCTCTTCATTAGGTTCCAGGAAAAGCAGGAGCGCCGCAGCAGCTTGATTGAAATGAAAGTTGTTAAAGATGTCAGAACGATCGCAGCTCATTTAGAAGTGCACCTGACAACATAAACAGGAGGATGTGGGAACACATACACAATGTTGGGTAATGCGATTCTGGAAATTATAGGGTTAACTGTAATTAACCCAAATGACCGTTTTTCCTGCTAACACACCACTGAATGGAACTTTTTCTGATGGCAAGTGAACAAATAAATAAATCTATGGACTTGATTCTCAGTTGGAAAAAGGTGGAATACCAAGGGGAGGAGCTTAAAGTCTTTTCATGATTGAACAATGGATCAGAATTTAGCCAGTCAGTAAAGGTGGAGAAGTGACGGCCCTTTTCCACCAAGACCTCAGAACGACTTGACTGGGTATGGCATGGTTCCAAGGCTTTTCCACTATTAATGGATACTAGTTTACCTGCCAAAAAACACAACACCGGAAACCGTCAGCTATGGATTGGCTAGTGTCCCACTTTGCTGCCTGCAGCCTTTTCCAAGCCTCTTCTTTGACAAAAAAAAAAACAACTACCGAATGCACCAAACGTTCAACATCACACTGCCCTTCATTGTGATGTGTTTTTGGGTCAAGAACAGATCACCTCCCGATACCTTCAAAGGTTGCTCTGCTATGACAAGTCCACCTACTAGATCCATTTCTCAGTTGTAATGAAAAAAACACTTGAAACATGTAGAGCCGAGCAGCACTGAGTGGTGGAATAGGACCACAAGTGAGCTGAAAGACAATCTTCTTGATTTGTCGTTCCAGTGCACACCCAGCGTCATGATATTGAGATTTCAGTTAAAGGAATGAGATTCCTGATAGAAATTATGGAAATGAGTTTAGGGTGACCAATAGGTAGTGCATTGCCTTGTATTGTATCATATCATGTCCACTGTATAGTGTCACATATCGTATTTAGGGATGGGTACTGATTTCTGTACTTTTTAAGGCACTGACCGAATTCCACGGTGCCTACCGAGGACCGATTTGCGTGATATGAAACGGTGTCTCATTTCGGTACCTGTCCTTCATTAACGAGAACTTGCAAGAGAGGGATTTGCCAACATAGACAGCAATCTTAATCTGCAGATTACAGAACTGCTTAAGACAACATTAGCTTGATACTTTAGCTTCTGTTGCTAGCTAACGGTGCGTTCGCTTTCTCCTCAGAACTCGGAAATTCCCACTTGTGAGTAGGAAAAATCAACTGTTTAAAAAAGAACGGCAAAAGAAATGAAGATATAAAGTAAATTTTGTTCATAGCAAAGAAGGAGTACATGGAGCTGGGTTTGAGTTTGTGAAACACCACAAACAGCTGTGTGGTACAGAAGTCTGTTTCAGTTTCATTTGTAGTTTATATTACAAGGTCTCCTCGTCATAGTTATTCCAGAGGGCACAGAAGAGAACCAGGAGTACGTGGAGCTGTGTTTAAATTTTTGCATCATTTTAACAGTTGTGGTCAAAAGTTTTCATATTGAAGAGTTCCGTACTACACTACGATGATAAAATACAAACAGTTGTATGTTATTCATCGTGATGCTTATCAAATATGGTTATATATTGAGAAAAATATATATTTAATTAAAAAAGAGAATGAATAATTTATTAAACAATCAAAAGTATTGAGAAAGTACATGTAATAGGAGTCAAAAGGGCTGATTCTTATTCCTGAGCTGAAACAACGTCTGTCCAACGGTCTCCTTTCCCATCACTCCTGAAAACCTGCCTCACTGACTGTAAAATCAGACCAAAACATTGCAAAGGTGAGCTCATGTGTAAACACAGTTGCCTCCTAATGCATCAAACAGACATGAAGCTGCATTAGCATTCATGGTGGCTCCAAGTACATTTACAGGAAGTCGGGGTTAAAGCACTCCTCTGTGGTTTGTAGGGTCGGACCCCCAACGCGTCAGGATTCTGTGTACTTCTAAACCAACTACTTAGGTTCAATCCATTAATGCCACAGCTCTATTCCCACCACAGAGACCCCTCCCTCCGGAGGTCCAAACAAAGTCCTCATTGTGCCACTGCCCTCATTCTGCCTGCTACCTTCTTTAAAAAATGCTCTCCACACTATTTTATCCCTAAATCGAATACTATCCCAAACTTTTATTTCATTAATTAGAATTGACTCCACTTTACCCGAGTCATAAACCTGTACCTGACCTCATTTTCTGGATGAAACATTTCCTGTGAAGTAAGTGTGCCCTGTTTTTGTTTTAGCAGTCATGTGACTTCTCTCCACATCAGGTGTTAATCTGGGTTACTGTGTGTCATCTTGTTGGCATCTTTATCCCTATTAAATCTACGGCAGCTCTTGGAGGCCCCAGCAGGAAATTCCTGCATCCTAAACCCATCCGAGTTAAGATGGCTCTTTTTCTGTGCCGACAAGCACATTAGCTGTTATTTCTTATCGCTGCGACAGCATCAATTTGCACACGGCCTCCACTTGACACGTTTGCCCCAGCCCCGACAGGGACGGACATAAATCCACCGTTACCTCAGAGAAGGTGTTGACACCGGGCCCGGCACCAATGAAATACGCTGTTGCCTCAATTAGCTGCTCAGATCTTGTGTCAGAGCCATGAAGACGGGAGGGGGGGGGGGGGGGGCAATTCGGTGTGTGCGTGTGTGTGAGAGATACGCTCCAGCTGAGCCTCTGTCGTTTACCTGTGGGCCTCACAGTGTTTCCTACCATATCATGTGCCAGGAAACTCTTAACCCAAACACGCCGCAGGCTCTTTTAACACAAATTTGACTGAAATGCAGCCTTGTGGGGTTTCTGCAGGTCCTCAAATGTACTTAAAAAAAAACATTTTTTTTTCTTCAGGAGGGTAAGGTCTGACAAGGGTTGGGGGGGGGGGGTTCATCTTATGTGATGTTAGATATTCTCTGGAAACTCCTCGTTGCCGCCAGAATTGAGGTTAAGGAGCATTCTGGTGCGAGATCTGTGCTCGGGGGCATCTCGTAGCTCGGAGGAAGCGGTGTGGGCAGAAGGGGGCAAGTGTTTCTCCGTGCTACCCCCTAGCCACCCTCCTCCAACTGCCATCTGATGTGAGGTAACATGTGAGGGCGAGCTTCCATCTGTCCACGGTATACTCTAGCAGAAGGTGCAGCTAATGAGGCTTGATTTGCTGCTGCACCTGCCTCCAATCTGAGGGGTGATGGTAGTGGTAGTCGAGAGAGAGGTTGTGTGTTTGCGTTGTGTTTGTGTGTGTACTGGGGAGGCTCTCCTCCTCCTCCTCCTCCTCTTCCTCCTCCAGCCGCCCCCTCTCTCCCCTTCAAGGTGTAATCATTGGTTAGCGTGTATGGGAGCGCCTGCAGGTTGATGGATCCTGGGAATTCATTAGGAAGTAGGTGAGGCCTTTGGGTTGAAAGGGCCTTTTGACCTGCCTCCAAACACCATCCCGTTACAAAGCAGAGGACGATTCAAAGGGAGGACTCGCTGTTTTCTTTTTTAAGAAACGGAACATTTTGGTTCTTGCATTTCAAATTCTAATTCAATTCAAATTCTAAAGTACTTTATTAATCCCAGAGGGAAATTGATTAAATATTTTTTTAGATGAAAACTTAAGTGATTCAGAACCAGAACCAGGATCTTCCTTCAGCACGTGGTTGTTTTTGCAGGCAGATGGTATCATGGGGGAAGCGTTGTGTCCACACGGTAAATGCGGCATGTTTATCCCCCTTCACTGTTCCTTGTCACAGACACCATTTGACACAAGAGCTCTTCAGGGCCTAGTTATTCCAGGCCATTGAATACAGACCAAACACAGCCATGTGTGTTTTGTTGTCCTCTCCTTTGCTGGAGTCCATTCCTTGTTTTCCCTCAGATCCGAAAACTCGCCTCAGAAAACACCTACGATTGGTATCTTAGGCATTGCGCGCGGGTGAAAATCCAGAATCGCGTGGGTTAGACGTGGGAACATTTTGGTTAAAAAGGACGAGAAAACAAAAGTGAAAGAGCTCCGTGGCCCGAGGCAGCGCGTCTACGTGGAAAACCTTCTTTACAAGCGGAATCAACACCCTGATGTCATCGCCCACAAAGCCTTTGTGCCACTTTAGATTATTTTCAAATTAGCTGCTGCATTCAGAAACGCGTCAGGGCCCAAATTAGAGCGTGCAGTTGAATGACACATCTGGTGAATTTGAACATTTTTGAACGAGAGAACCGAGATCAGACCTGAGCAGGATCTTACTCCAACTTTATGGCCCAAGAACGCCTCTAATTGATTTAAAGTTTCATCAAACCTCAGATGCATGTAGCGTGTGGCGGGAAACTGCTTTGAATGAAAAGTGTCTATAAATAAAAACCCCGTCGCCACTTCCTAATGAGTGATTCAGTGTTGCTCCATCTTTTTCTGTGGATATTTGGGAATTAAACCAAACGAAAAAACACGGGGCTGTTGTGAATCAGAGCTTCGTCACCAAAAGGAATCAGAAGCTGAGAGAGGGACGTCAATCTAAATCTGGTGTTGAAATTATGAGCCAGCTCCATGGGAAAGGAGTTTATGCGGCAAATCTGAGAGCGCTGATCATCCCATCGGGCTCATTTGTTTACTTTCAAATTCCCTCTTTTGTGGCTTTGGAATTAGAGCAGTGTTTGTGCTTGCTTTGGCCAAGAAGGGGGTGTGTGTATGTGTGTGTGTGTTTAAAAAAAACACTTGAGATGTGATTAAGAAAATTGATACTGCCCTCTTCTGGCAGAAGTGATGCTCATTTATTTTTATGAATGCCCTACAGCACCAGTGATCTTGACTTGAGCTTTTTATTTGGTGACATTCCTGCTGAAAAAGGATGATTCCTTATTCTCCAACTGATCACTTGTTAGGGTGTGTGTGTTTGTGAGTGTGTGTATGAGAGAGGGGGAGTAAATCAGATCTAGATGTGGAAATAAAAGCAAAACAACAGTGGTTGGGCAGATTAGAGAGGATTTTGATGCCCTAACCAGGTAATCGTCCAGAGCTGTAAAGACCACGGCAGATCAGCCATATGTTTGGCCCTCCTGCGGGCTGACGTGAGTCGGATCTTACGGGCAGGTGGCTGGGAAACGAAGGCAGATGGGCCGAGTGCACCGCCGCTCCATCCGTGGAGTTCTTCTCTTCAGTTTCAAGCCGCACCGATGGGCCCTTGAATTATTACCGGGCCCCCCATTCATAATTAGCCCAGGCCTGGTGGGGACCAAAGCCCCACTAATGATGCCTTTGTTGCTGCTGATCTGCACTGCTCAATCAACAAGAGGGGACGTATGACGGAGAGGAGCGCTCCCACGTTGAGCCGTAACGTGCCTTTAGGGCAACCTCTCTAAAACAATCATGCATGGTTTCAGCTCTCCCCTCGTTAAAGATGAGTGTCCACATGGGGCGTGAGACTCTCTCTCTTTGTGTGTGTGTGTGTGTGTGTGTGTGTGTGTGTGTGTGTGTGTGTGTGTGTGTGTGTGTGTGTGTGTGTGGGAGAGAAGAGCTTGTATATGCACGTTCCCACAGGCAACGCATAGGTTTTTATTTTACAGGCTCATGGTTTCTGTATATTAAATATTTACTCTGATTCAACCCAGAAGTGCTTTTTAACACGCAGAAATATTATTCAATTAGTGTTTTTTAAAAGAAAAGTATTCTGACATAAGCCCAAATTTACTCACTATATAAAACCATAAAGGGAAAGTTCCTGTCTTTTATGGTTTTTGCAGAAAACTTACCCATTATTATCTGTCATACCCTGCCTTGGTTTAGAGAAGTTGAGATTATTTCTAATTGAACAGGTAAACTAACACCAATAGTCAAACATTCATTTTTATATTGACTAAGTATTCACATTTCATTGTAATTCTGGTGGAGTTGTTTTAAATAGAAGAAGAAGAAGAAGAAGAAGAAAATATCATTTCTATAGATATAGATAAAATTCACGAGGCGCTTCACAAAAACAATAAATGTAAAAAATAATTTAGAAAATGGTTAAAAAATATTTAAAATGAGCAAAAATAGACAATTGTGATTAAAAATGTAAAGAAAGAGAGAGAGTGACTAGGAAAGAGGGAAATAAGTGGATCAGGAGGAAGGTGGAATAGGTGGGGAGAGCAGAACAAGGAGAGGATGAAGAATTACATTTATTTTCCTGTCAATAATAATAATAATGATAATAATAATGATAATAATAATAATAATAATAATAGTAATGATAATAATAATAATAATAATAATAATAATAATAATAATAATAATAATAATAATAATAATAATAATAATAATAATAATAAAGGTCATAATTGTAATTTAACTAAATGTAGAAACATTTTTTAAATCTAACAGCTGAACAGGACACTAGCATTACATCACAACCAGAGATTTTGGTTTCAAATATCATGTTTTAATGGGAAGCGCAGAAGCAATGCCTTGTGGGTAATTATTTATTAGATGCTTTAGCTGCGTTTTATTTATTGATCAGTTGTTTTTTAAATGTTATTTAATTTTTTGGTCTGTTCCTCTGCGTTCACATTTGACTGTGATTTCATTCATAGATGAGAAATGTGCTAAATTGTGAATGCAAATAATCACACTATTTTATTTTTAGTTCAATTTTTGTCATAAATGTAATAAATGTGCATTTACAGCTTTATGAGCAAAAGCTTCACAAACTAGAGTTGGCATATTTGAAATATTTGTTTGCTCTCCTACATAAATATAAATGTAAAAAAACTCACCAGAGAGTAAATTCTAATACTATTTTTACATAACAAACCAAATCTCCGACACACTTTTGCCAAGTTTCAGCTGAACAGCCTTTCTCCTGCCAGCTTTTCTCGAGCCTTTCACCTTCTTATTCAGAAACGCAGACGAAAACCCAACAACCCACTCCCACAGCGAGTGCAGCGGGGAGGAAAGGTCACACTCAGGTCTGAAACCCTCTCTCACTCTCCTCCCGGTCACGACTGCTCCCTCTCCTACCTAAGGAAGCAGGCTAGATGTTAGGAACAGGAAAAGCTTCTGCGTAGCTGTGCTTTTATTGCTGTTTAGGGGCTTTATTTAATGTAAAATTCACCTTCCATAAGTAGTGTATATATGTGAGAACTTGAGCAGGACTCGGGCCCACGCTGAGTGTTTTGGCAGCTCGCGTCCTGTTGGCACCTCGGTGGCACCGGCATCTGTCTCTGGCTGCTGGCGCTGAGGAGGAGCTGGAGGAGGGGACGGATTTACTCTGCTCTTTTAGGATCAGCCCGAAAATCTCAGAGAAACATTCGATCTCTAATGAATCCCAATGTCTGACGGAGATGGTGGCGAGGCCAAGTGCTCTTTTGTTTGCGTCCACAAAACCCAGATCAAGCACGAGGTGTTTGGTAATGTGGAGAGGAGAGTGTGTGGGTGAGCTAAATGCATCCGGGGGGTGGGGGATCCAAAGGTCCAGAAACTTGGCCTGTTTTCAAATGAAAGTGTATTTATGCATTTATTAGCGCGCATTGGCAGCCTGTCTTAGACGATTGCTCTCCTCCCACTGGTTAAGTTGAGCTTTGAAGTCACACGTGGAAGGATTCTCGATCCACAGAAGCCAAAACGAAGGTATGAGAATAAAACCAGGCGGGAGTGACAAGGAAGGAATCTAATGTGTAAACAAATACAAACTTAACAGGAGAAATCTTTAGCTTTATTTAAAAGTCATTCTCTAGCAACTACATGAGACCAAATGTTTTTGGTCATTTTAAGTTTTGGATCATTTTAAAATGAAAATGGTTGTTAAGGCTCTTTCTGCATGAGTGAAGAATCTGCTTCAGTCTGGAGGGACAGCATTTATACCACTTGGGCCTAAAATGTGTATTCATTTAGTTAACCTACCTTCATCCGAAGGGAACGTTATGGTTAGTAAGTAAGTAAGTAAGTAAAAGTTTATTTATATAGCGCCTTTCACAGATATAAATCACAAAGCGCTGTACAACATGATAAAGATCAGGGCAAATACCTCTAACCAATAAAAACATCAGAAAAACAATAGCAGTGATAAACGTAGAAAGTAAAATCATGAGTATAAACAAAGTGAAGGTGTGAACCCGAACAAAGCCATCTTTTAGAAACATTTAGGGAGGGAACGCCTGGATGAAAAGGTGAGTTTTTAGATGATTTTTAAAGACCTCTACAGTGTTAGAGAGACGGAGATTTGAAGGTAGACTGTTCCAAAGTCTGGGTGCAATAGTCTGAAAGGCCCTGTCCCCTTTGGTTTTCAGTCTGGTTCGAGGAACAGCCTGGAGGTTTTCAGATGTGGATCTAAGGTTCCGAGAGGTGGTGTGTGGGGATAAAAGCTCAGATAGGTAGCTTGGAGCCTGGTTGTTAAGAGCTCTATAGGTCAGGACTAAAACTTTAAACTGTATTCTATATTCTACCGGGAGCCAGTGGAGGGACTGTAAAACTGGGGTGATGTGAGCTCGTCTGCTGGATTTGGTTAGGAGTCTGGCTGCTGCATTTTGGATGGCTTGAAGGTTACTTTACGTAAAGGTTGTACGTCATCCAGTATTCATCTTATGTCAGCCAATTTGTTTCTACAATCTGATTTCATAGTAGATTGGACCGCAAACCCTCACTAACTTTAGTTAAAAGCTGACTAGTTACCATAACGTAACAGTGCCTTTGAAGGCATCTAGAATTTCACCCCAAAAGGTAAAGGTGGGTACTTTTTTCAGCATTTGTATGAAAATAAGTGAATGCTTTTAATTGTTCAGTATCACACCATTGGTGTAAGGATGACGTCCACCATCAGACTGGTACGCGTTGACGTACCAATGCAGGAATCTTCAGATGTTCTCGAGTCATGACTTTTGCTAGAAACCCAAAGATTAATCTTCAAATAAGATGTTACTTTGCTTTGGGCCTGATCGTTGATCAGTAACAACGATTTACATTTAAAACCCACTGGGCAGCAGACAAAGTGTTGCAGAAAAAGTTTCTTAATCGTGTGTAGCTCACTCATGTCTCTGACCTTTGTCCCTGTAAGCTCTCCTCAGTCTCTCACACAGTGCCAGGGTTAGGGTTAGTCTCCCACACCTATCTCCCACATTAGCTTCTGATAGAAAATAGATTGTGAAACTCTAGGATTTGAAAATCCTGACAGATCTTCGTCACACTGTCCCTTAACATTCATGGCTCACAACGGGGAAGGCTGTTGTTGGTTTATCGTCCAGGAAACAGCAGAGAACGTCTTGGCTATAAAAGCGTACCATTAGCATTAGCATCTCAGCCACACAGCAGAAGCCCTCCAGGCTTGTATTATTTGTGGAGATAAGACATGAATGTTGTAAAGCAAACAGAGTCAGCGGTAGAGTCGTGTTGCTCTTGGCCTATCTGAGGAGAGTTGTCCACGTGTCAGGAAATAAGACTCCAACTTCCTGTCATCTGAAGCTACTTTCTCCTCAAGCTAACTTCTATGTTGTCAAATAGGAACATCTGAGCTTTTGTTTCCCTGAGTACAGCCTACAAGGTTTTCATTTCTACTAGAGACCACTGCAAATGTATTAAACATTTGAGTAAAGTTTCTCTGTAAAGGCAGAATTTTGTCTACAGGGATTTGCCCCTGCAATCCATAGCAAGATATTTATTAATATTTTTGGATTTCTCCTCAAAGCTAACTTTCCCCTGCTCCTTCAGTTTTCTTTGATTTTCCATTTGAGTGGAGTAATTATCGGGTTCAGCCATCGTACCGTAGTTCATTACAATCGCATCAGTGGAGCGAATTCAGGTGTCCCTGTGAAGACGTGGAGTTTGGAGTTGGAGGAACTCACGGAGAACATTTTTGATGACCATCTCATCCAGCATCATTCTGACTTCAACGTGTGGATTTTGAGTCAAAAATTCCTGTAAAGGCATTCCCAAACCTCATGGAAACCCTCCTAGAGGAGCGGTAAACCCTAAAGATCACAAACAGGATGTCGGCACACATGAAGATTCATCGAAGACAAAGAACAGCACCATCAGATTTTCTTGAATTTGGTATGAAAATACAAAAGTGAGGAGTTTGTTTAAAATATTGGATGCTTTTGGTTTTGCTTGTGTCTTCAATGTTTTATTCTAAATGAGAATTGTTTTTGTGTTTGTCAAGAAAACAACTGAGACAGTCAGAGATCTGTAGTTTTACACTGCACTTAAATAATAAATACACAGCTGTAGGCAATTATGTGTTTGAGCTACAAATGTAAACAAAGTAAAACGCACTCAAATGGCCTGTATTTGTAAAGCGCCCCCTTATGGTTCTACGACCCCCCGAGTCGCTTCAGTCATTCACCCATTCACACACACATTCACACGCTGGTGGGGATGAGCTACGATGTAGCCACAGCTGCCCTGGGGCGCACTGACGGAGACGAGACAGCCGAGCACAGGCGCCACCGGTCTCTCCGACTACCACCAAGGTGAGCTGTGTCTTGCCCCGAGGACACAACAGCAGCATTCTCTGATGGAAGCTGGGATCAAATGCAACTTCCTGATTACTGGACGACCCGCTTCAAAAGTTACTTTATTTCCATTTGACTTTATTTCTTTTTAGTCACTAATTTTGTTGCTTTCCCTGATCACCAAGAGTTGACTATAAGGCACTCTAAATGTTCTGTTTGCAGCAACAGTTATATTTTTATTATAATTATTATAATAATTAAATTTTTGGTCCAGTTTTCTGTCTAAATCTGGTCACAAATTGGTGGATCTATCTGTCTAATGTAGAATGATCAGGGTAACTTGACCAGAAATTAAAATGAATCAAAAATAAGTAAAAAATAAAAATAAAAATGTCTCATTGTTGACTCTTTATTTGAGTCGTGTTAACACTGGCTTGTCATGTATTCCCACATCTAATAATTCAGCCACACACACACACACACACACTCAGCTCTTTTGAAGCGGATTGTTAAGATGTTGTAACAGTTGTGTGAACCCTGTGAAACGAACAATGTGTGAGCAGCACAGCTCGCTGGCTGCATTGAGACCAAGATGTAGGAAGTGAGCTGTGGAGAAGCCCTTCATGGTTTTTGGCACGTTGGAGAGGCTGTTGTTCAAAACTCTGTTGTCTCTCAGATCTGAGCAAAGAGCGCTCAGCAATGCAATAAACTGATGAGAAGAGGGCCGCGCCGGCAGGACTGTTTCAGATTGTTGTTATCGTTATTTCACAGCTCAGTTTAACATCTTATGAAGCTATTTACAGAGCTCTGTTGGCAAAAAGGTCAAAGGTTAAACCTTTCCAAATCAAATACCTCCTCTCTCTCACCTGCTGTCTGTCGTTTACCTCATCATGAAACCTGAACACCCCGAAATGTGATTTCCATCTTGTATCTGGACACGTTTTTGGATAAAACCCCTCCCTGTACCTTAGCAGATTGAACTCCTCCACTTCTTCCTGCTTCCTTCCATCCAGGTGCACACTGGGAACGCTGCCACGCATATCCCCTGGTGCACGGCAGCACAGCGCAGCTGTGGAAGCCACCTAAATTTGATTCCTCTTGTTGTAGCCATAGCAACGGTGGGTATTAACACTCGCAAGCTGGATGGGCGCAGTTCTGGTGCCAGAGGCAGGATGGGCGCCTGGTTGCAGCTCATTGGCAGATGACACTGAGTGAAAGCTGGCATTTTGAGATTAGAGGATCAGATGCTCACAGTGCTCCACACAGGAAGTAGTATAAAACATTAGATCAATGCCAAACGAGCTCGAAAGGTCCGGTTGCACTTGATGTGCAGATATACTCAGGAACACCACCCCAAATGAGATTTTTGCTGAAGTTTTACGAATTTGTGTTTAAACAGATCCAGAAAATCAGCCTCAGAAAGAAAGCCCTCTTTTTGGACTTTCCACCTGTCTTTACAAGGCTTAGCGTTAACATCTTTGAGTCCACCCAACACTTCTCTAACTTCTCTTACGCGTCTGACAGAAATTCCCACCTCTGGTGGGTTTAAAACAGCAGCCAGAAGCATTTCCACTGGCTCCAGGCCACTATAAAGGGGGAAGACAGCTCTCCCTTGAAAGTATTGGCACACTGCGCTAGCTTCTGTTTGCTAGAATACCAGATGCCTCACGCCACATGCTTCTACCACTTTGATTTCATCTCCGTGCAGTTGTTGATCAGATCTGTCTCTGTTTGACACAACCTGCCTCCCGTCTCCCTCCTAACTTTCATCTTTCCCATGCCGGGCGGGCAGGCGGCTGCGGCTGTCTTGAGATGTCACCCGGTGACGTACAGTGTCCATCTGGTGCATGTTGTAATGGGCCTGGATGAATGGATGGCCAGCCACTCCACTGCTTCCTTTATGAGTCTCAGCAGTGGTGCTGTCCAACTTTGATTCCCCAGTTATTAGGGAATTGAATTCCCCACTGCGGTGACGCCCAGAGGAGAGGAAGAGAAAGAGACACACAAAAGGAGTGTGAAATCTGTGGCAGTGCTACAGAACATACTGCACAGCCCACCGCTGCTCTCTTCCTGGAGCCTCTCCTCCCTTTGTGAGTGTGTCTGTCAACACTTTTACACTGTAACCAGCGCTCTGAGAGAAGTTCAAACACGAATCCAATGAGCAGTGCTTAAACTGGAGTGTTAAAGTGTTAAATCCCTCCTAGATCTGAATATCTCCTGCTAAGTTTAGATCACAATTACAGCAAGAAGTTTAGTACTCACATCAACATTAGTATAGTAGGAACTCTCTAACGTAAGAGTCAGGAGTGTTAAAAGTTTTCGACACGAAGGCCAAATTATTAAGTTCAAAGTATTTTGTCATTATTTGTTTGTACTGAAATTTGGCCTCATGTTAGTAAAAATCTGAGCATAAAAATGTTAAAAAGTTTTGATCCACATTGAGATATTTTCATCGGGGCTGCACAAAATCACTCCAAGGGCCAAAAATGGCCCCCGGGCCACACTTTGAACATGCCTGCATTGAGTTATTAAAATCAAAGCATGCTCGTGATACGGAGACAATTTACCTAGACAGTTCACAGGGTTTGTCTCAGTTTTTTACATAGCTAAATATAACCAGTCTACTTTAAAAACTCCATTTTAAACACTTGTTGTAACCATAACAATGGTGGGTATTAACACTCACAAGCTGGATGGGTGCAGATTTGGTCCCAGAGGCAGGATGGGCACTTGGTTGATGCAAACCCCAACCCTAGCCCTAACGGTAGCCTGTGTGGTTTTCAGCTGGTATAAATTAAATGTTACACATAACTAGATCATTTAAACACCAGCTGGCATTAAAAAAAGCCGACTGATGTTTATAAGAGTGTTTCAAACAGCATTTATAAATGCACTATAAAGGTAGCTTAAACACACAAACTGCAGATACATGAAACACATCTAACTCATGCATTTTTTCACATTGAAGCAGAACATGTATTTTCCATAAATTAGACCTCCGGTGGTTATTTTCTCAGAAAAAAGATGATGTCACATTTTGGCCCGGCTAATGTAAAAAGGGGTAGGCCAACAATGGAGATCAGGAGATATGCGTTGTCACCCTCAACTGATGAAAATGAAAACATTTATGACAGGCAACTAAAGGATGAAAATTCTGCAAACATACCAGTGAGAGACCCTCAACAAAGATTGTTTTATTTGTCTGGATGTCTTCAAGTTTTAAAATGCCTATTTGAACGTAACTATTTGAATGTCAATAAATCATTAAAATCACTGATTGTGTTAAAAGCTAAAGAAAAAAAAGAGACAGTTGGGTTTACGTTGGATGTGAGGGAAACATCAGATCTTGCATTCAGTGCTCCTTTAACCAGGTTGCTTTACAAAAGTGTAAAATGTAGAGTTAAATTGTTTTAAACAGAAAGCATTTTTAGCATCAAATACAAATAAAAATTCAGAAACCAGTATATGTGATGTGAAATCTGCTAATATCTCCCCCAGGTTTAGATTTATATGTCATTTTCAGTCTTTTCAATCCTAACATGCTCAATGGGAAAATCAGCCTCAAGGTCGGGATTCGAACCAGCAGCACCCTGGAACACAAACAGGCCAAACTTGCTGGATCCCACTCTGGGGCCTTTCCTTCATCTCTAGAAGTATTGACCGTTTCCCTGCTAATTTAAAGGGCTCCTCCCGGGTCCCATCACAAGGGGATTATGCAGGAAAAGGGCAACTGGGATCGCTTGGAGAGCAGACCCCTCCCACTCGAGCCAACGCTCAAGCAGGGATGAAGTGGAGGTGCAGTGATGACCCAGAGGGGAGGGAAAGGCGGGGAGGTGGCATAGTTTGGATTCCCAATATGTGTCCGGGGAATCTGAATGTGAGGCCAGATGGCACAGACTTGCCGGTCTTTGGGAATCGCAGCATACGGCTGCAGGATGCGAGGCAGAAGGTAGCGGGGAAACAGCAGCGGGGTCAGCTCTTGATGTTTGGACGTTCCCCGGAGCTGTTCCTTCCATCCCTTTGAACAAGAGAGCATCTCCGCACAACTGTGCCACTTCTCTGCTTAACGCGACGGTTGACTTCAAACACAGGCACTATTCCCCCCGCCCAAAACCTCCTGAGTTCCAAACATATGTTACCAGACCTGATGAAAACACCGTGCCAATAACGTGCCACTGAGCTCCGCGCGTGGACATATGTGTGCTGTTTCACCGCAACTTTCATCTCGTACAATGCTGCTGGTGAAACAGCTACGTCACACCGCCAAAGCGGCGCCCCGCCCCTCGTACTGCTGCGGCAAAGCTCGATACGACGAGAGCCAATTATATCAGCTGGCTTCCTGAGACAGATGTCCAACATAACCTGGTTAGTGCTAATAGGCACACTTTTGAACAAGAGCAATTATTCTTCCTTCGCGGACCAGTAAAAGAGGCGGATGCTAATATCTGATGCTGAATGTGCGTGACAGGTGTTACCTCCAATTTCTCCACGTCTCTGGTGGCAGATCCCTCGGTGAAAACATCCAGGAACACTCGTGCATCCGCACACACTTTTTTTAACACACACTCTTTGACTTTGAGGAAAGGAGAGGAAGAAATGTGCATACTTATTATCTTACTCTATTTTTATCTAAATAAATAACAGTTTTTTGGAAGCCAAGTGTGGTGTTATGCTTGTTGTTGCATCTCCATATCCGTGTATAGACTAAGATCCCCACGTTATTCTCATTAATGGTCCATCTGTTATGTTGGCAGAAGCCCACTGGTACAGAGTTAGCTATGATTAACATTTAATCTATATGATTTTCTAATGAACGAGGAGCTACTACACTCAGTAATGATTGATTTGTTTTGCTTTTTAATAATGGTTAAGTTGTTGAGAAGGGTGTTTGACTGTTGGCTGATTATGGTGCCATTGTTTTCCTAATATCATACAGATTACAAATCTCCTTATGTGTTCATTTGTTCACACTGATGCTGTTCTACAGATTAAATAGCTGGAGACTCAGTGATGTTCTCAAATATTAAAAAAATAAAACATTAAATGTGCAATTAGAATGATGCCCCTTTTTTGCATTTCCAATCTCAAATGCAAACCCAAAAAGCCAAGATAAATAAATGTCGATTAGGTGGAAATTTTCTGTTAATTTACTAATGAAAAGTTCTTGTGCAAAAATAGATGACTCGATTTTTGCACATTTAAAAAAATGCATCTTTTAATTATTTACTTCAGGTGACATCAGTCAGAATAATAGGTGAATTTGATCACAAATGGCTTTTATCTGTTTTTGTAAACTAACTCTGCAAATAATGATGAAACAAACCAAGTGAGAAAGGATCATATGAATTATAATGTATAGAAACTTCAGAAAAATTGAGAAAGACAGCAAAATTAGATGATCTGATTTTCTATTATTTTCCAGGTGAACCAGTTGATGATCATCCACTGAGAGGAGATGCATGACCTTAGATGCCTTTTAGGACTATTTTAAAGTGAGATAATTTAAGAAATGATGAGTGAGAGCTGTTTCGGCCAAACTATGAAAATGACGTTAAGTGTGATCTCACACATGATATAACACAACCTGCTAGTGCTGGTAGTGTGTGATGTGGAAGATTAACGGCTCCAAATTTTCAGCACTGAGTTATAGCTGGATTTATTAGCTTAGTTAATCTATTTAACTAAGTTAGCTCAAATATTAGCTGTGGTGGCCATCTTGGCTCCAAAGTTTACCAGTTTTTCAAGAACATCAAAAAATAATTCATTAAGATCCATCAAGTTGTGAGAGACATTTCTGTTTATAATGTCATTACATGTTTATGATAAATGTTTGGAGCATCTTGATTAATTAACAAGTGATCAGTTAGAAAATTATTATAAATAATGCTCAGCCTATGATGCTCAAAACATGAAATCCTGATTTTTGCTGTACATGTAGTTCAGAAAGTGATTAGTTTTCTCTGACAGTGAGTTATCTTGGAAACCAAAACACAAATGTGAGGTTTGGTTATTGATATGGTTAAACACAGAGGCATCAAGTCATCTCCATGTCATGTTTTTGTCCTGCTCAGCAATTCAACCAGGTGATTTCAATCAGCACAGTGAATTAACCTGGTTCAGTTGCTGAGCAGAACAAAAACATGACATGGAGATGACTTGATGATGCCACAATGTCACAGCTCTGGTTATACACCTCCGCACATATGATTTAGGTCCCAACTTCATGATTTCAAGTATTTTTTCCCTTTCCTCTGGACACATTTTCAAAAAATGTTCTGGCACATCAAAACACAAAGCAAACCCTCCTTAGCATTGCTAAATATTAGAAACATGTCTGGATTTTAATATTTTTTTACAATACCATACCATACCATACCATACCATACCTGCATGGTGACGCAGTGGTTAGCACTGTTGCCTCGCAGCACGAAGGTTGCAGGTTCGAAACTCGGCTGCAGCCTTTCTGCGTGGAGTTGCGTGTTCTCCCCATGCATGTGTGGGTTTCCTCCGGGTACTCCGGTTTCCCCCACAGATCACAACATGCCCTATAGGTTATAAATTGTAAGTCGCTTTGGATAAAAGCGTCTGCCAAATAAATAAACATAAACATACCATGCCATGCCATACCATAGCATTCCATGCCATTTAAATTCAATTCAATTCAAATTCACAGATACTTTATTAATCCCAGAGGGAAATTAGAGTTTCAGTACACACAATTCTGGGATCAGACATACATACATAGGCATAGACACATGACAAGAATTGGTGACTGTGGTCATTCGCAACCCGAGTCGCGCTACCTTAATAGAGATCAGAGGGTTTACATGAGGATTGGGTCAGGTGGAGGAAAAAAAGGCACTTCAGAGTTACCCTCCACAGGGAGGGCAGCTTTGCTATGCAAACAACACCTCAGACAGAAATGCAACAGACTTCAGACGTTACACAACATAAGTGTCCACTAGGTGGGGAGGTAGGGTTGGGGACTATCCTCACATCAGTGCATGAAGCCGCGATAAGCAGCGCTCGTCACCTCCATTTGGACAGGGGAAGGAGGTATTTGGGTTAGAGAGCACAGTTACTCTTGGAAATGATTCACCGGTCGCAGTCCTGCCCAGGCTGGGATAGGGAGACAGAGTTACCATGGCGACTGCAGCATTCCACATTTCTTCCGAGGGGGAGTAATCTCTTCAGCCTCACAGGCTCAAGGGCACCAGATTCAGATAAGAACTTGTTTTGGGGTCAGACAGAGATAATTTCCTCTCTGTCTTAAAGTCATACCATACCATACCATACCATACCATACCATACTATGCCATGCCATGGCATGCCATTTAGTACCATATCACACCATGCCATGCCATACCATACCATGCCATACCATACCATACCATGCCATGCCATGACATGCCATTTAGTACCATATCACACCATGCCATGCCATTTAATATTATACCATACCATACCATGCCATGCCATTTAATTTTAAACTATACTGTGCCGTATCATACCCTACCATGCCATTTAATACTAAACCATACCATACCATGCCATTGAAAACCATACCATGTCATGCAATACCATTTAATAGTATACTATACCATTCCATGTCATGTCATACTTTGTCATCTTTATTATAAAGCACATTCAAAACAGTATGTCAGCTGACCAAAGTGGTGTACTGGTGAGGGACAAGGAGGCCCAAAAACAATTAAAAACAAAATACAGCAGTCAGCAATGAGACAAGAAACAAAGCTAAAAGAACACTAGATATAAAATCATTTATTCAAGGTGTAGTCTTTAGCAACCTTCAGCATGTAAGGCAGACAATTGAAGATTAAAACAAGAGTTGAAAAGAAGCCAACCAGATACACATTAACAGGTAGAAATGTCTGTTTTGTTAGATTTTAGTCACAAAGAAGTGCTGTTTCTTCACAGCTCCATACTTCGATTTAAAAATTCAGGCAATTGCAAGCCGTTTTACCATTTAAGTTCTCACAAATCATCAAAGAAGAACATTTTATTTCGGCATGGGGAAGATAGGGTCCAGTGCAGCAAAAAGTATTACATTTACTAAAGTATTCATGCTAGCGTAAACACTGAACCAAATGAGTTCTCCTGCATAAAAACATGTTCTTACTTTTTCTAACTTAACTTTCTGAATACTGCAGCAAAATAAAATTAGCTAAAGAGGCCAAAAGACCTTTGTAAAAGACAAAATACCTCTACTTGTAACATTGCAGATGCCTGAGGATGCAAGCTCCATGTATGGACTTTATGAGGAACCCAGATCTGTAACCTTTCATAGACTCACAGACATCTGCTGTGCATGGCAACAAGAACAGAGAAGTTGGCTTGGGTTCAAGCCTCAGAGACTGTCTTTTGTCGGCCCATTGTGGAGGGATAGGAGGATGGTGTTTACGGTCGCCACTACCTCTGTGGCCCCCACAAGGAGTATAATGAGATACAGTTGTTATCAGTGACAGCCGAGGGCCACGAGGAGTCATATCGGCCGGGTGCCTCCACTATGATCCTCCCAGTGTGGGAGATGAGATTGGGATGAAGCTAATACTCATCAGAAAGCTTTTTTAATGACCTTTGTTTTGGGTCTAAACATGTACATCTTTAACCGTGTTGTATTGTATAGTATTTTTATTTAAACACTTTCAGCTGCTTTAGTTTAATGTCTCTTTAAAAGGGTTCTGAACAACTGGTTGGTTCTCAATCTAAAGCACACGTTCTTTTAGTTAAATCCTCTGCATTTAAAATGCAGCATGGCTAACGTTAACTTAGCTTCATTCAGAAGGCTGAATTTTGGCTAAGGTTCAAGAGCAGGCCACTCCAAAGGCTTTGGAGTGGTTCTGTGTGCCCCTCAAAAAATGTATAACGTTTATGGCTACTAATATGTGGCCTGCTTTTGAGATAAAAAAAATCACCACACATATTTTTGCATCTTTAAAAAAAAAAAAAGTAAACAAACATAGTTTTGTCGCCTGTATATAGGGACTTTTGACAGTGTTGTTCCTATTGGGCACTCCAGTTCAAGACAGTTGCCATTAACTGACTATAAATGTCTTTTCATTAAAGACATTTGATATTTTGTGTATGTGTTCACTACATACACTATATATATTTTGTTTTTAGCATGAATAATTTCAAATAAAGGATTCATCATCACCCTGTCTACCTTACTTGTTCTGGCCTCCACTCGTACGTAAGTGCATTTCCTGTTTTGCAATGAGAGATCTACAAAAGAAAATTGAACACTTGGCAATTGAGCCACTGACATCTGCAGGTATTAAAGCTGCTATAACGTTGTCGTCGTCTTCCTCCGCTTATCCGGGTCCGGGTCACGGGGGCAGCATCCCAACTAGGGAGCTCCAGACCGTCCTCTCCCCGGCCTTCTCCACCAGCTCCTCCGGCAGGACCCCAAGGCGTTCCCGGACCGGATTGGAGATGAAACCTCTCCAACGTGTCCTGGATTGACCCGGGGGCCTCCTGCCGGCAGGACATGCCCGAAACACCTCCCCGGGGAGGCATCCAGGAGGCATCCTGACCAGATGCCCAAACCACCTCAACTGGCTCCTTTCGATCCAGAGGAGCACCGGTTCTACTACGAGTCCCTCCCGAATGTCCGAGCTCCTCATCCTATCTCTAAGGCTGAGCCCGGCCACCCTATGGAGGAAACTCATTTTGGCCGCTTGTATCCGCGATCTCGTTCTTTCGGTCATTACCCAAAGCTCATGACCATAGGTGAGGATTGGGACGTAGATCGACCGGTAAATCGAGAGCCTGGCTTTCTGGCTCAGCTCCCTCTTCACCATGACAGATCGGCTCAGCGTCCGCATCACTGCAGATGCTGAACCAATCCGCCTGTCGATCTCCCGATCCCTCCTACCCTCACTCGTGAACAAGACCCCGAGATACTTAAACTCCTCTACTTGAGGTAGGACCTCTCCCCCGACCCGGAGTTGGCAAGCCACCCTTTTCCGGTCGAGAACCATGGTCTCAGATTTGGAGGTGCTGATCCTCATCCCAGCCGCTTCACACTCTGCCGCGAACCTACCCAGCAAGAGCTGAAGGTCAGAGTTGGATGAAGCTAGGAAGACCACATCATCCGCAAAAAGCAGAGACGAGATTCTCCTGCCACCAAACTCGACACACTCCACACCACGGCTGCACCTAGAAATTCTGTCCATAAAGGTAATGACCAGAACCGGTGACAAAGGGCAGCCCTGGCGGAGTCCAACCCTCACTGGGAACAGGTCCGACTTACTACCGGCTATGCGGACCAAACTCACGCTCCTCTGGTAAAGGGACTGAATGGCCCTTAACAGAAAGCCACCCACCCCATACTCCTGGAGCGTCCCCCACAGGGTGCCCCTGGGGACACGGTCATAAGCCTTCTCCAAATCCACAAAACACATGTGGATTGGTTGGGCAAACTCCCATGCCCCCTCCATCACCCTTGCAAGGGTATAGAGCTGGTCCACAGTTCCACGGCCAGGACGAAAACCAAATTGTTCCTCCTCAATCTGAGATTCAACTATCGATCGGACCCTCCTCTCCAGTACCTTGGAGTAGACCTTTCCAGGGAGGCTGAGGAGTGTCAGCCCCCTATAGTTGGAACACACCCTCAGGTCACCCTTCTTAAAGATGGGGACCACCACCCCGGTCTGCCACTCCACAGGAACTGCCTCCGATGACCACGCAATGTTGCAGAGACGTGTCAACCATGGCAGCCCTACAACATCCATAGCCTTGAGATACCCAGGACGAACCTCATCCGACCCCGGTGCTCCGCCACTGTGTAGTTGTTTGACTACCTCAGCAACTTCTGCCCCCGAGATTGGACAGTCCATCCCCAGGTCTCCCGTCTCTGGTTCCTCCTCGGAATGCGCATAGGTGGGATTGAGGAGCTCCTCAAAGTATTCCTCCCACCGTCCGACTATAGCCCCAGTTGACGTCAGCAGCTCCCCATCCCCACTGTAAACAGTGTGATCGAGTTGCTTCCTTCCTCTCCTGAGGTGCCGAACAGTTTGCCAGAACCTCTTTGGAGACGATCGATAGTCTTTCTCCTTGGCCTCACCAAACTCCTCCCAGGTCCGAGATTTTGCCTCTGCAACTGCCACTGCTGCACCCCGCTTGGCTATCCGGTACCTGTCTGCTGTCTCCGGAGACCCACAGACCAGCCACGCCCTGTAGGCCTCCTTCATCAGCCTGACGGCTCCCCGAACCTCTGGTGTCCACCAGCGGGTACGGGGGTTGCCACCACGACTGGCACCGGCCACCTTGCGACCACACCCCTCCAGGTCAAGCTGTCATTGCCCACGTGAGCATTGAAGTCCCCCAGCAGGACAATGGAGTCCCCTGATGGAGCACTATCTAGCACTCGTCCCAGGGACTCCAAGAAGGGTGGGTACTCTGAACTGATATTTGGCCCATAAGCACAAACAACAGTAAGGACCCGTTCCCCGACCCGAAGGCGCAGGGAAGCTACCCTCTCGTCCCCCGGGGTAAACCCCAACACACAGGCAGAGAGTCTTGGGGCTAACAAAAAGCCAAGCCCAGCCCTGCGCTTCTCACCCGGAGCAACTCCAGCAAAGGAGAGTGTCCAACCCCTCTCAAGGACTTGGGTTCCAGAGCCAATGCTATGTGTCAAGGTGAGTCCGACTATATCTAGCCGGTACCGCTTAACCTCTGCCACAAGCTCCTGCTCCTTCCCCGCCAGCAAGGTTACGTTCCGTGTCCCAAAAAACAGTTTTCTTGTCCGGGGATTGGACCGCCAAGGCTCCCGCCTTGGTCTGCCACCCGATCCACATTGCACCGGACCCTTCATGTTCCTCCTGCGGGTGGTGGGTCCACAGTTGGATGAGCCTATATGTCCGATTTGGGCTGGGCCCGGCCGGGCCCCATGGGCGAAAGCCCGGCCACCAGGCGCTCGCTCACGGGCCCCAACCCCAGGCCTGGCTCCAGGGTGGGACCTCGGTAACCCTCCAGGCCGGGTACTCCGACTCTTTGACTTTACCTCCATGAAAGATCCTGTGAACCGTTCTTTGTCTCACCCTTCACCTAAGACCAATTTGTTATGGGAGACCCTACCAGGGGGCACAAAGTGCCCCAGACAACATAGCTCCTAGGATCATTAGGGCACTCAAACTCTTCCACCACGATAAGGTGACGGTTCAAGGAGGAGGCTGCTGTAACAAATTAGAAAAACTAATTAACTTTAAACATTTTTGTGCCTTTTCACAACATTCTAAAATAGTATATCTATGTGGAGATTAAAACAATTGAAAAAAATTATAAAGTGGTTCTATCGCATTTGTCTAAAAACCTCTGCCAATGACACAGTTCGAAAGCAACCACTGGGCAATCCCATTGTTGTCTTGCCAAACTACAGCACTTCCCTGGGTCCTCTATTCATTTAACACGTGTGTATTCAGCAACAGAACACCGCTGGTGTGAGAGGTCCTCCTCTCAGTAATATCAGAGAAGGAGAAACAGCTGGCTGCTACCACTTCAACTTTACCAGAGTCCCAAGAAGATAAACACCATTGGAATTCACGGACAACAAAAGACGTTTGGACCTAGAAAACAGTTACTGGTGTTTCGCGCTGTGTAGTATCCTCTGGCATTGTGGGTTTCCAGCAGAAGTGTCTTAGGTAAGACATCTAAAGGGAGGGGTGAGGGTTCCGTGACCATGTTCAGAACCTGGCTTGTTTGCAGATTTGTTATAACAGCTTTAATATCTATATTTAAAGCAGAAGTCCAGAAGGTTTATTTTCTCAGAGGGCACCTTCTAAAGGTGGAAAAGTGTATTGCACCTTAAAGCCCTTCTCTCTACTTCCGTTATCGCGGCTGGGAGCAACGCTTCTCATTTGTGAATGTGCACCTTTAGCCAGCCAACAGAGCAAAACATATTGTTTGACTATATCTTTTCTCCTGTTTTTCTGTTTGTTCAAATATTTTAAAAGACTTACTTGTCCGTGATAAATTTGGCCAACTCTGCATCTGTCTATCTCCAACCCCAAATGCTCGCACATGCTCTGTGTTTAACATCTGTACGTAAGCAGATGTCTAATGGGCCATTCCCATCTGTACCGGGTCGGCCCGGGCCGGGTAGCCCCAGTCGGCCCCAGCCTGGCACGGTTGATTCCACACATCCTTGCCTTAAGCCCATGTGGGCTGATTCTACCCACCAATCAGAGGCTTGCTCTAATGGAAGGTGTGAATTTGCTGTCAGCAGTGGGTGTGTTGGCCCTGGTCAGCCTGAAGCAGACCCCCTCGAGAAGAGGGCTGAGAATGAGCCTTGGTTGGCACGGAAAAATACCAGGCCACCCAGATATGTAACAACCTATGCTACCCGGCCCGGGCCGACCCGGTACAGATGGGAATGGCCCATAATGCTATTGGCTAATGCTGACTGACACTCAGTTCAAACTACATGGGGCTCCATGGGACGGGGGCGAGCTTAGCAAAACCAAAAGACATACTTCCTACATCATATCACAATGCAGGGTAAGACTATCACATTTACAGATTTCTAAAATAATAATAATAATAATAATAATAATAATAATAATAATAATAATAATAATGCACTGAACTTATATAGCACTTTTTAGGACACTCAAAGATGCTTTCACACACTCTCACATTCACACACTGCTAGTGATGGTAAGCTACTTTGTTGCCACATCCGCCCTGGGGTGGTCTGACAAAGGCGAGGCTGCCATTTGGCACCGTCGGCCCCTCTGACCAACACCAACACTGACAAGTTGGGTGAAGTGTCTTGCCCAAGGACACAACAGCAGAATAGCCCTGGCAGGAGCTGGAATCGAACCCATGACTCAGATCATGAGGCAACCCGCTCTCCCACCTGAGCTACTGCTGGCCCAAAATAATCACATAATGAAAGGGGGGAAACTCCAGATTGTTGCTTTAACATTTAGTTTTAGGAAGCATCTTTTAACCATATTTTCATGAGTTTAAAAATGAAAAAATGACTGATTAAGTTAAATACCTCAACTGAAATATGCTGAAATGCTAATGCTCAAATAAAGTCCATAAAAATTTAGAATAAATACTTTATCTGATCTACTTTCCCGCATATTATTCCAACAAACTTTAACTTAATTTCTTGAAGCAAAAGACTTTAGCATACTTCCTGTGAAACTTTCCAATTCATACTCAAACAAATGGAAAAGTCAATGGCAGTGGCACATTTTAAGAAGTATTCTTCGAAATGTGCCACAAAATCTCAGCTAATTGTTCCTAAACTAAATGAAGTGACCTTGAACAATCAAACAGTTTTGGCCCCCAAATAAGAGTGCAAAGAAACAGATTTCATTTTGAAGAAAATCCAGAAATTATGTGTTTTATGCGTGGACAAACACGATTGTTCATGGAGTTTAGGGTCAAAGCGGAGGCCCTTACAGATGATTTATGTATTCAGCTGGGGATGGGGGAGGATGGATGGGCAAATTTCATCTGGCTATAGAAAGCTGCAGCCCAGCGGGCCTTGAGACGGCTTAAACATAAGCAGGATGGGTGCCAGGTCCTCTCCTTGGCCATTGTGCTTTAATTAACCTACATGGAGCTGACTGCTAAAATGTGCGGTGATAGATAAGGCTCCTTGGATGATTGATTTATTTACCACACATGCTAGCGATTTCCATAAAATTACTACTCCTGCTACTAGCCATATGGGGCACAAGCGTTATTAACACCCATGATCATCAACTTACTGTAACACATAGATTAGAAAGGAGATAAGCTTCCTAAAATGTCAAGTTGGGGAGAAAAATCAGGAGAAGTCGACTGCCCAGGTAAGGCAAATAACTAGTCAGTGATGGATACACAACTTTTGGCATTTTGGTGGAAGTCTGGCAGGGTCCCAGCTCCGGTCTGAGGCTGTGATTGCTGCAGAACATCTCCATCAGAGCACTAGAAGGTAACGGTGGGATTAAAATGGGCACTGCTGGCACACACAGGCGGGCAGGGTGCTTCTTCTCCTCTTTTTTTTTTCACTAGGCCATTGTTCCATATGTGCTCCACCTGCGCCTCTCAGAGCCTCGCGCCAAGCACACGGACGGCAGGCCTCTACCATCCCTGCTGATTGGAAGTTGCCACGGCAACGCTGGAAGCTGGCGCTACAAACAGGAGTGAGGGGGGCGGGGGGATGCGACTACTGCTGTAAATCTCAACATGCTATTTTTTTAATTTAGAAAATTGGCAAAGGAAGTGTGGTAAATGAATCGCCGTTAATAATAATTCACATATGGGACAAAACACAATTAGGCTGTTTTTGGCTACGGGCAAAGAGAGAGCCGCTCCCTCCAAAACGTGATCTCATCTCATCAAAGGCACTCCAGCTTTCCCAGTAGTCCTGATTGAGGAGATGGAACGACTGTCTCATAATGATGTTTATGGAAATAATATCACTGGAAATTATCGTTGGACACAAAGAGCAGCAAGATGGAGACATCAATCATGTTAGCATGACCCACTGTTCGACTCCTTATCAGCTCAGGAGGACGGATGGCAGCGGTGATCTGCTGCTCTGTTTATCACACAACTAACAGAAAACTCAAATTTATTTTCTCCCCTCTGGGAAGCTTTACCCAGCGCTGTTTTGTTTCACAAGTCATCTTTATTTATTTATTTTCTCCTGAGTTGTTTGGAGCGCAGAGGAAAAGGCGAGCAGCAAAGCTCACCCGTAGCTTTTAATAACACGATGGCCTCCATCCAGCTTCAGATGAGGGCTGGGATTGGCTGATCTCTTCACACCCCGGCACCTGGAGCAGCTCGAAGTGTGTGTGTGTGTGTGTGTGTGTGTGTGTGTGTGTGTGTGTGTGTGTGTGTGTGTGTGTGTGTGTGTGTGTGTGTGTGTGTGTGTGTGTCTGTGTGTGTGTGTGTGTGTGTGCGTGCGTGCGTGCGTGTGTGTGTGTGTGTGTGTGTGTGTGTGTGTGTGGGTGGGTGTGTGCACAGGGGGAGAGGGTGAAAGAGGCTTTTATTGGTGGCTGCACTATTGGAGGCGTGACATGACGGGAATCAAAAGCCCTCACCTGCAACCGAGTGAGAAGAAAAATCATTAAAATGGTTTCAGGCCAAAAACCTTTGCATAAAATCCAAAAAACTTCAGTTTGGAAAACATTTTTTCCCTTTTTTTCAGAGTTTCAGCGTTCAGAAATGAAATTCTTTGGTTTTTGCTGCAGGTTTGGGGCAAGATTTTGAGATCCCACAAGCCGTGTTTATGTGAATATATTAGGATATAGTGACCCGTGTATTTGCGTGTGATTAGCCACTTGTTCTGCACACGGCTGTGCAAATCTGATACGTACATTTGCATGCTTGTTGTCACTGATTTGAGCTTTAATCCATTAACCAAACTGAACAATCAGCAGACAGTGCCGTGAGTTTGGTTGTTCAGCTGGGGCTCATTGGCTGGATTTCAGGCTCAGATCACAACCCTGATAGGGACTAATTTAAGATCTTCTGAAATCTGGGTTGGCTTCTGCTTTTTTGTATGCGAGGCTCCTGCCACCGGTTTATCTCGTGACCTTTACAAGTCATTGAAAACTCAGAGTAGCAACAGACAAACTGACCTGCGGGGGAATTAGCCGCTGCTCCTTTAGTCTCCAGCAAACCCAACAGCTGGAACACGCCTGGGCGCTGCCTCACAAAGGCGCTCCATGGAGGTGGCCTATTAATCTTCCCAAAGCCTCAAAAAAGCAAAGAGGCCAGTGCGAGCTCCTGAGTCTGGTGCTCGGGGGCCTCGCAGGCGGGGGTCCTTGGCAGGGTCTGATGGGTCAGTCTTGGCCGACGATCAAATCGGGACGAGGGCGCAGGGTGGCGTCCTTGTGCCCTTTAGCAGATGCGAGGCTGGGGCGCTCCCGGGTGAGCTGAGAGGATCATTCCTGGTGATGATGGCCTTCACATCACTCAGGATTTAGCTGCTCCGTCATTAAAAAGAAGCTAGATGGGAGGTAATCTGAACACCTGCGGGGCCACTTTTGCTTTCACAGTTTATTTAATTAAAATCTGCATTTAAAAACATTCTGAAATGAGTTTGACCTCCTGTTACAGAACCAACAAGCCATCTCTGGGTTTGGAGTAGCCTAAAAAATGTTTGTAGTTATTAATGAAATGTCATTACATTCACTGCGTTTGTGTAACAGGTCGTATTTTGTTCATCTGAAGCTCTATGTGTCTTATTTTATGTCTCTCTTTATGTGTGGAGACCTGAAACCTCAGATGACCTCAGAATCTTCAGCTGCAGAAGACAAATGACCTAATGTCATTCACAACTACAGCCTTGTAGATATGTGGGTCTGCCCCAGAATCTCCTTGTGCAACACGACAAGCCATCGAAGGAAAACTGCCTGCTGCTCAAATAACAAAACTCCTTGATGACGAGGAGCAACCACAGACATCATAGACACAACATGGATTGGCACTGCCCACTGGAGCTGGTGTTGTGGTCGCCTGCCATCTTGGATGGGTCTCCATCTGCCCACGGTGTATTTATTTCTACTGAGGAAGGGGTTTACCCAAAATAAAAATTACACTTTTTACTTTTTCACAAAATCAGACACATGGTATGGCATGATAATTAAAATATAAATGTGAAAAATAAATTAATTAAATAAATATCCATCCATCCATTTTCATCTGCTTGTCCGGAGTCGGGTCGTGGGGGCAGTAGCCTAAGGCGAGAGGCCCGGACTTCCCTCTCCCCAACCACTTGGGCCAGCTCCTCCGGGGGAATCCCAAGGTGTTCCCTGGCCAGGTGAGGGACATAGTCCCTCCACCGTGTCCTGGGTCTACCTTTAGGTCTCCTCCCGGTTAGACGTGCCTGGAAAACCTCACCAGGGAGGCGTCTAGGAGGCATCCTGACCAGAAGCCCGAGCCACCTCAACTGGCTCCTCTCGATGTGGAAGAGCAGCAGGTCTACTCCGAGCCCCTCCCGAATGACTGAGCTTCTCACCCTATCTCTAAGGGAGAGCCCAGCCACTCTTCGGAGAAAGCTCATTTCGGCCGCTTGTTTCCGCGATCTCGTTCTTTCGGTCACCACCCATATATTAAATAATTATATTAAATTAAATGAGTAAAAATAACAGGTAGGCTAGAAAAGTAAATAGTAATCCCACATGGTCTGTTTTCATTAGTGTGCGTGTTGCAACTGTAGGTTGTACACTAAACAGGTTTAGTTGCTCACTCTGCAGTGACTCCAGTTGGGTTTGAAAAATGAGGAATCCATCCAATATGGCAAAGTCACTGGTACGCTCTCCAACGCCCATTGGTGCATCTATGTTTTCATGTCTATGGGAGCAACAGCAGGGGTCAGGGGAACATGCCTTCACCACCTTGTCAAAAAGTTTTGATCCGTTGATTTTATTTTTTATGTAAATAAAGGTTATCGAACAAAAAATTTGGAGTAAAATTTGGATCATTGACTACCACCACTTGAAGACTTTAAAAATGGGACCCAATGCTACCCCACTTGACACTCAGACTTAAAGGGTTCAAGGGTTATACCACCAAATGGTTCCTGAGTGCTGTTGTGTCTGCAGCTCATTGACCCCCTGCAGATATTCAGAGTGCAGTTTACAAGTTTCCTCTTTGCAGATGCTAGATTTCCTCCAAAATCCTAACGGTTGGCCTAATCAGAGATTCTACATTGACCTTGGGTGTGATGTGTCTACATATGGTTGTGTGTATGTAATCTGGCCCTATGGTGGACTGGGGATCTGCATTGGGAATACTCTACCTCTTGACTGATGACAAAGTGACATCCACTCTAGTCCTTTGGGTCCTGGACAGGACAAAGCAGGGGCAGAACAGAAATGAATAATGACTTTTAAAAAATGGTCAAAAATATTTTGCTGGTGTCAGTGTGCTCCTCTTTTACTAAAATATCTCATGAACATCTTGATGGATTTTAATGAAACTTTAACGTCGTCACTGGCTTTAGGTCCACAACTGAAAATGTTTTGAAGTTAACCTGATTTTAGATGGTTGTCCTGGCTGGGCAGGGTGCCTCCCTTTAATCAAAGGTGTCTAAAGCTTAGTTTAACTAAATTTCAATGCGGTCGTAGCTAAGTAGTTCACAACGGGACCAACAAACCGAGTGGTAATCCTGTATAACATTTTGTAATATGAAAAGAAAGAAAGAAGACAATCTTTTCTATAGCGCGTCTCAAGATAAAAATCACGAGGCATTTGAAAAACAAAAATTTTTTAATATTAAAACAATTTTTTTTAAATGATCAAAAACATGTTTAAATTAAGTAAAAATAGACAATAGTGATTAAAAAAATATGCTAAGAAAGAGAGAGAGAGAGTGAATAGGAAAGAGGGAAATCAGTGAATCCTGAGGAAGGCAGAATAGATGGGGAGAGCAGAATAAGGAGAGGGTGTTGATGAAGGTCATACAAAAGCCATCTTGAACAAGTGAGTTTTCAGCTGCTTCTTAAAGGAGACCACTGAGTCCACTGATCTCAGGCTCAGGGGGAGAGAGTTCCAGAGTCTGGGGGCCACAGCAGCAAATGATCTGTCACCTTTGGTCTTTAGCCTGGTGCTGCACAACCAGTAGGCTTTGGTCACTGGACATCAGGGACCTGCTGGGGGTGTAGGGACTAAGAAGATCACCAATGTAAGATGGTGCTTGTCCATGTAAGGCCCTATAGACCAGAACCAGGATCTTGAAATGAACCCTGAAGTTGACTGGCAACCAGTGAAGCTGGAGGAGAAGCGGGATGATGTGGGTGTGTTTGGAGGACTTGGTCAGAAGCCGAGCACAGGCATTCTGAACCACCTGTAGACGGTTCAGGGAGGTTCTGCTCAGACACATAAAAAGAGAGTTACAGTAGTATAAGCGATTATCTTAGTTTAAAGGTGCATTATGTAAGAATGAAGTAAGACTGCCATCCTGTAGTCAAAAGTGGTTACTGCAGCCCTTTTTCTGAACAGAAAGTCACATTTTCATAACTGTTGTCAGACATTGATCGGCACTAGAAGATTCCAGATGACAGGCAAAGACAAGTCATACAGTTGATAAGTAGATAACAGATCAATACATTGTCATATCTGGTATTAGCACTCTTAGGTGTTTTACGGTAGGGAGCACTTACTACACATTACAGTAATATTTCTCTGGCACTGGAGGAGTTGTGGTTGTTAGCAAACTTGCTGTTAGCTTGTTGTTATGTTCTGAACGGCTCATTAAAAGCATTTCTTTCAAGAATTCCAAGAATAATACATAATCTGAGAAGAAACGTCACTCTGCAAACTAAAGTTTTTGTTGTTGTTTTGTCCTTTTCTCATCTAGTTTATTCAAATTTTCATTTTAATTTGAGTCACTGAAGCTAAAAAAAAACCTCCAAAGTCATTGTTTTTAATCTCAAGAAGTTAGAATAAAACAGCTAACAGGAAGTGTTTTAGATGTGGGTTTACACCTGTCAGATAAAGGCCCAGGAAGTGAAACCATAAAACGATCCTGTTCTGTAAGAGCTTCAGCCCGGTCCATCGCCTCTTAAACAAACAAACCCTCGCGGAGGCTTTTCAGTGAGTCTAAGAACTTGTCAGAAAAGACGTGTCCTGCTGCGGCTGCTGCTCTTTTCACCCTGCAGCCTGTGAACCCATCGAACAGACCTCCACTGTGCCTTGGCAGACATTGAAATTCCCCTGACGTTTGTACAGTGAATTCCACTTTCTTGCCTTTTGATTCGTACGACTTTTTTCTTCCTCTTTTTTTCTTCTTCTTCAGTGAAGTACCTTTTTGTCCCCAGTTTGAACTTGGGTGAAGAATCGCTCTGCGAATGGCTGTTTGGGTCGGAGAAAATGGCCGAACTGAATGATTGCAGAAAGGGGGAGGGGGTCTATGAAGAACCGAGAGAGGCAGCAACAATAAAGGACCTTAAATAAAGTCTGTACATTATGTTGTTGGATTTTTTTTTCTTGTTTCGTAAAGCTTTCACTTAAAGAGGAAATAGGAAGTGCTTTAAAACATTTGAATCCCACAACATAAATCCAAGCTGCTGGTAAAAATCCCAGAAACAACAGTTTGACTGTTTTACGAGTTTCATTTAGAAGACTGATGAAGACACAAATCTATCCAGGGAGAAAAATACTTCACACTGATTTTGTTTTTGCTCCTGCACCCAACAGCGCTGTGCTCCTACAGAACAGTCCACGTTGACTGGTAAGGTCAACTCCACCAAAAGCTTGTTCTCATCACAGTTAGCTTCATCTTGAACTGTGTGCGGCTCGTGGATTAGGGGATGAAAGAATGCCACTGACTGTGAAATTGCCTGATTTTTATCGGGGGATGTTGGTGAACAGCTGTGCACAATCCTTTGCCCTAATCTTGAGGCAGTAGAGACAGGACCGGGGGATGTGTGTGTGTGTGTGTGTGTGTGTGTGTGTGTGTGTGTGTGTGTGTGTGTGTGTGTGTGTGTGTGTGTGTGTGTGTGTGTGTGTGTGTGTGTGTGTGTGTTAGGTGCCCAGGTGCGTTGTAAAGTGTTGTGTTCATGCATGCTCGTTGAGTGAATTGCTCATTCCCGATATGTTATCCCGATGATTTTCCAGCAGTATGGAACGGGTTCGGCACGAGTGAGGTGATGGCACCGCTCTTTACGTGTGATCCGATAAAAGCCATCACCTAACGAGATGTGTCGGAACATCATCACTGATGTGTTGACTGTTTTAATCCCGCCTGTCCACCTAACCAAGCTCCATGCTGCGAAATAGAGATAGAAGAAATTGGACATATTTATTTATGAACATTTCAGTTCAGGTTGTACGAGAGTAAAAGCTACATTCTTCTACCTACCAGATGGACCTGCAGCCTCTCCGTGATCCCAGGGAAGATACTAACGTTGTCTCTGGTGGTGGACAACTGGGGACAGCTGTTAGGCCAATGATCAGATACTAATTGGACAGGATGCCAGGACATCACAGGACCAATGGAGACAGCCAACAAGTCACACTCATGAGTTCATTAGGACAGGAGCAACCAAGCACACACTTGGGGCTGGACTATGAAAATCTGTTTTTACTAACTCTTATTTAACTAATTACTCAACCTGACTGTTGTGATTCTCATAGATGGAAGGAATTGGAAAGTGGGTAATTGAATAATCTGATTGTACTAGACTCAAATAAATGAAATATAATTCAAATTAAATGATAAACTGAACTGAAATAAAATGAATTGAATTAGTATGAGCTGATTTCAAACTGATTTTGATTCAGTTACAGTTATATTAATTATAATGAGCCGAATTTATAAAAATTGATTAGATTTCATTTAAATGACTTGAACGGAAGTTTAAGGAATTGTTATTAAATTAACTGAAGGGATTTCAACTGATCTGAAATAACTAATTGAACAGAAATTAATGTAATTGCATCAGAATGAACTGAATTCAACTAAGTGGCTTGAATCTGACTTGTGTGAACACAAATCTAAATGTACAGCTGGACTGACTTGGATATTACTGAACTGGCTCTACACGAGCTGCCTTTGTGTTAAACTGGGACCAGAAGGATTCCTCTGATGAATTAGTTTTTGATTTGGACTTGTTTTTGTATACTACAGATGATTTGTTGTCAACTGGAACGTTCATTACTAAATTCATATTGTAAATTATATTATGTAAAGTAATTTGAGAATTGATTGATTTCAAATTGTTTTGATATGAAAATTTAGGCAGAAAGATTTGAACCAGCAGTGTACTATATCATCAGATTATCAAATATTTCATTAAAGTTCTTTGTTTTCATTTCTATTTGACACAAAATATCAGTTTACTAATATTACTTACTACTACCAGAGCTCAGTTCATTTCTGAAAAATCAGCTGTAACAAATCCTATGTGTCTCTATGAGTCTGCCCTCTAGAGGTCAAACTAAATACAGCAGGTGCCACACAGCAATTGTGTGTTTGCATCCTTGCATATGTAGTTCACTGATTAGTGTTTTTATCATTATGCGTAATGTCATGATAATTTTATCATGAATTATTTTTAAAGAGTTAAAAGACATAATTATGTTTTAAATGCTGAAGATGAAACAACACCGAATTCATGGTTTATCCATCTGAACCGCTTCGTCCCCGGTAGGGTCACAGTGAACCGGTGCCTCTCTGCAGCAGTCAGGTGGGAGACGGGGGACACCGTGGACACATCATTCGTGGTTGTGGCCTCTAAACATTTTCAGCACATCCTCGTGTTTTCTAAAACAACCCCAACGCTTTTAAATGCTGATCACAGTTGGATACCCGTTAAATTCATAGTCTTGTTTGGCTTTGAGGTTTTCTATGTTAATCACAACTCCGAGTAGCTGCACGACAAATTTAATTGTAATTCGCAAATTAGAATTTTTAAAGCTCAACATATCCCAGATGAACCTGGTAAAAATATTTAACTATAAAGCAGAAAATGTTCAATTTAATAATTTAATACAAACAAAAAAACTGTCAGAATAAATCAAATTTTATGTTTTGAGACCTCACCATAGACTGTAACAAGGTAAAAACATAAATACATTACTACAGTGTTTGTGTTTTAATAAATTTAAAAAAACAAAACAAAACAACCATTATTCAATTTAGAGCTAAATCTTTTATATAAAGGGATTCCTAAATGTGATGAATTAGTAAAAACAGTTACTTATTCTAGTTTATCATTTCTGTAATCATTTCAGGCAATGGAAGGGATCATTTTTCAACAACAAATCAAATTTTCAACAAATTTTATTGCATTAAATCTCTTCTAAATTTAAAATGTATCCAAATAAAAAAAAACTGTGAATTTTAACCAACAATGGTGCCATTTTCCCTACAAATGTTGCATTCAGACATTAAAGCAAACAGGTTTAAACGACATGATGACATCCAAATCAATGAAAATATCTGGTGGACATGTTTTACAGTACAGCCTTTGAGGTTTAGCCTTTGATGTGGCACTACCCACGTGCAGAAGTGTGTTAAGCGTGGGCGACACATGCCACTGGAGTTCTCTCCTCATCTCTTCGGGAAACCGGGCCTCGTGCTGGCGCTCAGACGTTTGCATCTGTGATGATGACGATTCGAGAGCCTTTTTTTCTTTCTCTCTGTCGTCGTTTCTGACGTGAAATCCACTCAGCAGGTGACGAGCAAACATATGCCTGAGATGCCACGGGGCGCTGGAGCCGGATCATCTCCAAAGGCTAACTGGCAGGCCTAAGCAGGGACGGGCACTAATACATATTATTCACAAAGAGCATGATTGAACAGAAAAATGTGCCCGGCGTGTACCCAGCTGCTTTGTTGGCACGGCGCTCAGCCTCTGCCCGAGTTTCCAGACCAAGCTCGGATTTAGCCGTGCATTCACTGAATTCCCCGTGCAGCTCCTATTCATTCATTCATTCATTCATTCATTCATTCATTCACCGAGCCACAGGCAGGGCTCTACCAACAAACTGGTGTCTCTGTGTGAGAACGACAGCATGCCAGTTCCTGAATACTTTAATAAATGACAGTAAATTCAGATTTTTAACAAGTAGATGCTAGAGATCTCCAAGGCGTGTAGACAAAAAAGGCCAGAGTTTGTGTCAATTTTCCAGGTGCTTGCACTGCAGGAGCCAAACACAAAGAGTCCCCCAGTGAAACGAAGCCTTTGACCTTTACGACAACCCTCTGTGAACATTTTCATTCATCACTGTAAGCAAAACAACACACATTTAAATTTCTCATTTTCTTTTATTTCATTCAGACTGACACGTCTTGGCTGATGCACGCCATGACTGAACATATGCTTCCTGTTTGCCATCGAGGCACAGTGAGAAGCCGCTCGCTGATTTCCTCAGCCACCATGCAAGCGTCTCACTAGCTGAGGCACACATTCATAAACATGCATGGATGGATTTTTCCATCACTTGCCTCTTAGCCAACAGGAGGTCAAGCAGGTGCTTCTGTGCTCAGCAGATGGTCGGTTTGCTTCAGTCTGTTTTTCTGACAGGAACATGTGAGGATGTGGCACCCTCTAGAGGGCATAATGTCAAGTTTAGGAGCCAAGAAAATAAATTGAAACAGAGGGTCATCTAAGGAAGATTGTTAGAAAAACACCCAAGTGTTGATTTACTTGAAATTATCATTCAATTGATTTTAATCTAGGACTAAACAGTGGTTTGCAGTTTATTTGAGCATCTCTTTTTAATAAAGCTCCCAATGGAAGGACCTTCTCTTGGTCATTAGACGGGCATCTTCCCTGTATGTTTTACATCATCATTAAATGCAGTCTCAATGCAAAAGAGAAAACCGGAAATAAAAAAAACGGCCTCATATTCGAGCAGTAGCAGTAAGAGAATCTAAAAAGCATAAATTAAACAAAATCCATTGGAAAACTAATGAATAGAAATGGATAGAGAAGCTCGATTTTGGCATTTTTACCAATATCTGATAAACTGATATTGTTTAACTCTTATTTTCTGATACTTTGATCAATACATTAATGAAAAGCACAAGAAAATTCATGTAAAATGTTTCAAACGTCTGGGATTTTAAAAAATGGATCAAAGTGAGACATCTCTATTAGAAATAATCTTTGTTATGTTGTCTGTCCAGAAACGTGAAAAAGAGAGCTCTCTCCTTGTTCTATTGTTTACATTTAGGCAGAAACGTGACTAAAACAAACACACTGACTGTGTTTTAAACGTCTATGCCTTGGAGCACCTTCGACTTTGAAACCATAAATGAGTTTAGGGAATGTTAGAACGTGTGTTAAAGCTCCAGTGTGTAAAAACATAGGACTGCTTAGCACCAAACGGTTCAGAGTAGGTATTGCAGCTACATGCATCAGAACGGCAGTGTGTCGTCATGGCGGTGAGCACACAGTTTCTGCTCCTTCTCCCCCACAGCGGTAAGTGCACCGCAGCAGTTATAAAACGACTTCTAGCTTTCATTCCAGTAATCACATGTAGGGGAAAGAGCAGAATTGACCCAAACCAGCAAGGCTGCCATGAAGAGAACCAGCGCCACCCTCACGTGAATCACGTGTTTAAGGTGTAATGTTAGATTAATTAGTATATTGGGTTAAGTAAATTGCTTTAAGCTATTTATATTATTAACGCTACTTGAGACCAAGAAGCTGCAATACTCTGTTTAAACATAGAATATCACCTTGCCTGGTCTTTATTTGTTTTAGTCAGAAGATTCTAGGATTCTTTTATTCGTTAAGGGATTGTACACTCTTCGTTTTGATTCAAGAAACAGTCAAGTTTATAAAAATTAAGAATTTATTTTACAATCCATTAAGACTTGACAAAATGTTTAAACTATTATTTACTGTGAGTGGATGCAAACTAAGGATGGTGTCTGGGACTTATGTGTGAATATAATGTAATGGAGTCAGAATCTCCATTTCTCATAGAGCTGAGTTCTGGACATAAAACTATTTGGTTAGCAAATAAGCTATAAAGTTGTTATTATTAAAACCACATACAGACACTATCTTGCTGTGTTCTGCCTCACCTGTTCTGGAGACCCCCGTTTGGATCTGAGATGTCAAGGAGCCGACGACCCCACTGCACTTGGTTCGTAGAGAAACCTTGATGCAACCAAATCAGTCCTGAGATGTCTCCGGGTCACAACGATAGACGAAACCGAGCATCTTAAAAATAACTCTGAAGGAGTTTGCGTCAGCCTTGTACTGCAGGCAATATCTTGTTGTTCTCAGCTTCGCAGGTGCGAAAAAGGTTTAAAAAGAGTTTGACGATGTGTCAAACCCTTGCTGGTTAAAGAGGTGCTAAAGATGGCCGGTCTGAAGCTCGCTCTAGAACCCTTTTATTATCTCTCAGAGCTGCAGTCCAGTTGGTGTGAGGAAGGCAGGCTCTGATTAAAGGGACTACCTGCAGACTTCAAGTCTCCTGTGAGGGGGAAATATTGTAGGTTATGTCATAGCCAGGTTAAGTTGACCTGGCTGTAGATCTTGACCTGTGGGATCTCAAAATCAGGCCATTTTGTGACGTTACAAAGGAAAAGGACATTCAGTTCAAAGGACAAACATGAAACACAGAGCATTGTATCTTGTATGTCCCTAAGCAGCAACAGTATTTAAAGATGGCACATGACTATGGTTGACTACAGTTATGTGTATAAAAATATAAAATTTCAAATTAATAGCAGGGTTACCAACTTTTGAACTTTTCAAATCTTGAGAGCAGGTGAGGTATCTGGACTGTTTCGACTCCATAAGCTTACCGTGGAAGTGGGGAGTGGAGGGTTGCGCATAGGGATAGGTACCGTGCTCGGTACTTTCTAAGTCACCGACCGAATTCTGTGGTACTGACGTGAAATGAAGATACTTGGCATTGCTGTTTGAACTACAAAATCACATTTGTTCCTTTCATTTTTCTAACTTTGAAAACAAATCTTTTGTACCCTTTTTGACACACTTGTCTAAAAGAATTATTTAATAGCAATGATGTGCTTAAAGTAACTTGGTTGATAAAATATAAGCAGTGTACACATGCTAAGGTCTAAGCGTGACACTAAGATATTAGTCTATGTTGTAACTGTAGGGATGTGGGATCAAGTCCCACTCAGTCTGTCGTAATCATGTCTTTGGGCAAGGTGCTTGTCAGAAGGACTGGTGTTGCCAGCGTTCAGCAGCCTCATTTCCATCAGTGCGCTCCAGAGCAAATGTGGCTACAATGTTGCTCATCACCAATGTGTGAATGTGTGAGCACGTGGCTGAATGACTGCTTGTGTTGTAAAGCACCTTGGAGACTTGGCGAACCCTAGAAGGTGCTATGTATACGTACATATATATGTGTACATATATATATATATATATATATATATATACATACATACATACATACATACATACATACATATAAACATACATAAATGTATATATATATATGTATGTGTCATGTTCTGCCCCTGCCTTCCTGACTGTGTCCCTCTCCTGCCTCATTAGTCCCTATTGGTTTCACCTGCCCCTTGTTAGCCTGCCCATGTGTTCCTCATTTTAAAAGTGTATTTATACCTCCCTCCTTGTTGCTGTCCTTTGTCAGATCATTGTTGTGTTTCACCGTGTTATGTTTGCTCCTGCTGTACCATTCTACCTGCCATATTAATTAAACCATCTTTATTTTTTCATCCGTTGCCTGCTCTTCTGCCTCCAGAACCCCCACCACACATGGCCCACCATCTCCATCCTTCCAAGCGTGACAGTATGTATGTATGTATGTATATATATATATATATATATTTATATATATATGTAAATATATGTATGTATATATATATATATATGTATGTATGTATGAATGTATATATATATATATATATATATGTATGTATATACATGTATATATGTATGTATGTACATATATGTATACATACATGTATATGTATGTATAGACTTGGCGAACCCTAGAAGGCGGTATGTATACGTACACGTATATTCAATTGAATTCAAATTCAAAAATACTTTATTAATCCCAGAGGGAAATTGATTGCTGTAGTAGGTCAGAATAGTAATCAAGTCTTCAAACTTATATATATATATATATATATATATATATATATATATATATATATATATATATATATATGTGTGTGTGTGTGTGTGTGTGTGTGTGTGTGTGTGTGTGTGTGTATGTGTGTGTCTTTCAATGAAGGCAGAAGTTTCGGCTGACACATATCAGCCGAAGGTAAAGACACCTCTAATTATTTTACTGTGTTAAATAAGAAAAAGGAAGATAATTATGAATCAACACAGAGAGCGAATATACAGAAGGCTTTTGAAAAAGTATTCAAAGTGAAGGATAAGAGCCGAGTGCTTGCAGGGAACCGCCCATCTTGTCCTCCAGTCAGCCCCCACATATGCTCTCACAGAGAGCGGTGGAACACCCCCACCCCCCACCCCCTGCACTCTTACGGACTTTGGTTGAACGCTCTTTGAGGTAAATGTTACACTGCTGAAATGATGGGCCAACTCATCTCCCGTGCAACATATTTATTTTTACAGAAAAACTGTAAAGACAGAAAAATATCTGATTAATCAGTTCTTTCGGCGCGCAGGCCGTACGCTGCCTCTCCACCAGTAACACTACTTCTTCTAGTGTAGCTGACATTACCTTATACAAGTAACTTATACAGTTATATAGAGCCCTGCACGGGCCTAAAATCTGAGCCCGTGTCCGGCCCGGCCCGAAAAGGTTTTCAGGATTCTCTGGCCCGGCCCGAGCCCAAGCTGGACTATTTTTTTAACCGCAACTAAATGAAAACAAAGTGCGTCAATCCTAACCAATGTGTTAAAAGACGTGCAGGATCTGAGCGTCGCAGAAGTGCATGCGGGAAGCTTCATCCCACTGATGCAAGTGTTTTCCAAACCCTGTCACTCAGAGAGACTTGTCACTTAGAAAATGTTCCCTGATTATGAAACTTTGGCTGAATAGCGCTTGTTCCTGTCTCCAATGTGCGACACATCCAGGAGCCGTCTGAGGAGAAGCCCAGAATCTCACATCCTCTTCAGCTCATGAGCGCAGATTACGTGACCAAACACGGTCTCACAGTAAGGCTGGGTTGGAACTGTTCAGGTTTACGCAGACAATCTTCACATATAATTGACTTACAGCTATAAAATTAATTCAGTAAAATATAAAGCATTTTATTTAAATATCCATTCATTATTTTACAAGCACAGAGAGCCGCATCAGATGGATGGAAGAGCCGCGCGGGTTGCCGATCCCTGCTCTAGTTCAAAATATCATTAAAATTCCAAAAGTGCTGAAAAGATTAAAAATGGGGCTTTCCATGCACATACAATACATTACGGTAGCCACCGGGATTCCCTGTCTTGAGCGCAACGAATCACAACACAGATTCAGAGATGTGCGAGTTTGTCATCCAAAATGCTCCGTTTTGTAACTTTTGAATGGCTGACCAGATTCAAATAATTCCAACGGTTCCTAAAAGTACATAAAAGCAGCTTTCCAACGATCTATAGTATGAAGCAATCAGAGTTAGAGAAAATATCGCTACGAGGGGAAATCCTGCTGTACAGCCTGATTGAAACGGAGCGCAGCGCTGCGGTGAAAGCGGATAACCCGCTGACGTCGTTAGGTCCGTTTTAGGGGGGCTTCAGCCCCCCTAAAATAATCACAAGCCCCCCTATCATTTTGGTTTATTTTATTTTTTTCAGTTAACTTTTTTTTATTTGTTCACATCTACATGCTGAACACAATCACGACACGTGAAATTGGTACATGAGTTTTTTAGTCTGAAACAGAAATAATAATTAATGAATATAGAACTACACCGTCGCACACAGGAAGTATCAAGAAAGGACTTCCTCCCGCAGCTTTGTTGACAAGTCAGGGGGCGGGTCGATACAGAAAAACCTTTATATCGATGAGCAAACCCTGCTCAGCGCTCATGTAAGTCACTCAACATCACATTAGGGTAAGACAGCAACAGCAGCACACCGTTAATATTTCAAGGTTATAGTTCAGACGAGAGAGGAAAATGCTACCGCACCGACATGCTAATGCTAACTCCGCTAGCATGTTTACATGCCGCAAACCATAATGAAAAGCTTTGATGTCAAGTAAAATGGTCGGAAAACTCTCCTGAAGTGACATGATTAACCAGCCAGCCAGTTCATTGAGTGACTTAGTGCCACCAACTTGAGCGTACAGTAATGAGTCTGCACAAACAGAACCTGCTCTGCGCTTGTGTGCAGGAGCTGCAGCCCTCTCTATGGGATCAATTCTGCACATGCAAATCTCTCCCTGCTCTCCTCAACAAGTAGCCTCTCCAACAGTCAATCACAGACAGCTCTGTTTTATCCAACCAAAGCATGTCCAGGAAACACTGCTTTACAGAAAAACACCCATTTAACAGCTAATTGAACTGCTTTCTGCTGCTGGTTAGCTACCAGTCACCATCCACTGCCTGCAAGATACTTTGTTGTAATTCATGTGTCATGATTAGGGTGACCATATTTGACTTCCAGAAAAGACACATTGCCTATTCCTAAAACTGTTAAATTGCACTCTTTTCAGTTAAAAATGACTTTTAATTTCAACATATAAAGTGTTTCTTCTCTGTTTGGTTAGGCATAAATGATCCCTTGATGTGTAAAAGGAAGTGAATAGTGGAAATGTCCCAGGAAAAGAGGAGGGTTAATCAACCTAATTAAATATAATTATATAAAGTCCTCTTTATCTGAAAAAAGTGCAATTTTCCTGGCAGTATTTCCTGGACATGCTTTGATTGCATAATGGAGAGCTCTCTGATTGGCTGACGGAGAGGCTACATTGCTTTGTAAATTGCAAATTGAGCAACAGCAGGGAGATTTGTGCAGGCAGAGACGGAGTTGAGCATGCAGAGAGAGGGCCGCATACGACGTTGTGCTCTTGCAGATTGATCACTGCACGCTCCAGTTGGTGGCACAAAAATCACTCCACACTAAAAACCTGAATCAGAATCTGGCCGAATGTGTATATTATTGACCATTTTTCTATATTATATATATTTTTCAATAATATATATATATAATATATTATAGGTACATATATGTATCTATAATATAGTAAACAGCCAGTTTTATATATGTCACATATATTCAAAAGCTACATCAAAACATATATTAAAACCTATATGTTTATGACTTCTTCCCATGTGGGTTGTCAATTGCTTAATATTTCCTATGTTTACCTATGGGAAAGAAAGGAGATATTGTACTCGTCTAACTTTAACATAAATTTTGGCAGCTCGATGTGATGTTATGGAAAATGCCATCATCATGAGCAACCAAACATGGGCTATATTAGGCTAACAGTTGTCCATATTCTGTCCCATTTATCCACCAATGGCTGTTTCAGTTATTGTGAGTGAAAACTGAATGGTATAGTAGCATTTGTCTTGGCATTAGAAATTGAAAATGTTTTTCAATGTGTTGGCTAGATGGATATACGAAGATTTTTTTAAGAGAGTGAGTGAGGAACAGGAGAGAGACCAGGTGGTTGATGCTGAGGAGATCTGCATGGTCAAGGTCAGTGATCTACAGCGAAAACAGGGGCGAGCGCACCGTTATGAGCATTTACCTGAGCACAAAGTTCCCAAGCAAAATTGAACAGTTTTCTATTTAGGAGTGAACAGGTAAGAGACATTGAGAAAAAAATAACTATAATTATCATCTGGCCTGCAACCTTATGTCAAGTTGTATCTGTATAGTTGACTTTCTGTATTATAAGTTCTACTACTTGCTGGATATTTTTATATATACTGTTATTTTGTCTTGTAATTGTTAATTATATACTCCTTTATTCCATATCATAGCAGTGTTATTCATATATTAAAACTGTCAACTGCACACTCATTTGGCAGAATAAAAGTTTTACAATTATTCATTTGTTCTTTATTGTCACATTTCAGTAACATTTATAATTAAACAAGTTGTAAGTAAACAAATTAAATAAATGACTACAACATTTCCCCCTGTTAAGTGCAGTAGACTGAAATGAATAGCTTTATTTGGAAATATAACATATCTCATTTTTAATGGACTTACATAAAATCTTTCTTCAACATAGACCCCACTAATGAACTGATTAAGTGTTATTTTTTATGAAAAGAAGAGAGAAAAGGCACAAAAGTAGGAAAGGAAAAGAAAGTGATAAAATAATAGGTTTTGTTAGATTTTCTTCAGATAATGAATTAATTGACAAAGTTTTTGCAGGGTGTGAAAAAAAACGTTCGAGGTCAAGCTCCTGGGGCTAAGCCCCCCCTATATCTCAATCCTAGTGACGTCCTATAAAATGACATGTTGAGGACGCAAACTCAATACATCTCTTTTATTGTGAGGTAATAATTTCTCCGAGTTTTGCGGTTGCGGGCGGGAGTAGACATGCACGCTGCAGGTGCGGGCGGGAGTGTAACACACAGGTTGCGGTTGCAGGCTGTAATGGTCAGAAATTCAGCGGGAGCGGAGCGGGATGTAGAAAACAGTCCCGCGCAGGGTTCTACTGCTTTTAATTTTTTAAATGATTTCGATTAAAAATAAAGGCACCCGGCCCGTGTCCGAGGTAATCAGGGGTGTCGGACTTGGGGGGGGGGGGGGGGGGTGCCGTTTACCCAGGGCCCACTGCAGGGAGGGGCCCTGAGACAGCTTTGAATGAAAATGTTTTATTGTTGTTGTTTTTTTCCCCCCAACTTACTTAATGTCTTAAAAAACTTCCCTTTACCTGGATAAAGAGGTTAAGAAACAGAATTTCGCCTTAAAAATAATAACTGAATAATCTCTGAGGCATCTATCACCCCTTAAAAATGTGCAAAGTGGTTTAGTCCACACCAGCGGCCAGGGGCTGCACGGCTGCATGTGCTAATGAGACATCGCAGATGCCGACAGCCAGAGCTGGAGGCAGGAGGGTCAGTCATGTCTTTTCCCAAGAAAGGGAAATCTGGCTTCCAGAAAAGAAAAGAAAAGAAGGAGAAGGAGGAAAAGTTAATTGAACAGAAGCAAGTAGAAGGAAGGTGAGCAGCAGCCAGCAGCAGCAGAACACAGTTTTAGCTAGCTCTCAGAAGCTGCATTCATGTTAGGTGTTCAGTGTTAAACGCCTTTAGTTTCACCATCAAGATCAAATATAAATTAATTAGTGTTATCAGTGAAAACACTAATTAATATATATATATATTAATCAGAATTATTATCACGGGCGGCCGCCGCCAATTAATTCGCGGACCTCGCAGTAAAAACAAGTTCACTCTGTGTGGATATTTCAGCTCCTTCCCAGTCATGGACCAGGACAAACTTGGTATCGATGGACTCGTGGTAATCTCAGGAATGTGAAGCTGCCACTGTTGTTCGTATAGCATGATGACACTGGTGTTAGAGGATTGTTATTGACTTGGTTAGATATTTTAAGCCTATTTTAAATTTCTTCATATTTGATCTTGAAAACGGACAATCTTATAATTTGGCTGATAATGCAGGGATTATAAAATTTAGAGTACATTACATTCACAGAGAGAACCTGGTTTATTTCATGTCATATGTATTTAATATATCAATACATATCAGCAAAGCTTAACATCATGAACCATGACAGACATGACTGAAGAGCAGATGAAGATATCATGCCAGGCACTGATGAGAAAATATTACAAGGATCTCACAGCTGAATTTGAGAATAAGATGCTACACCTGAGAACAATATATGGTGCCACATTTCCACACATTCGGTCTCCTCTTGAGCTGCTTATTGCCATCTACAGGATGCAATTACAGAGCATTTTTGGATAAGTTTGTATTGGACTGAGGATATTTTGCACACTGCCTGTGACTGTTGCTAGGGGTGAACGGGCTTTTAGCAAACTGAAACTGGTGAAAAATTATTTGAGATCAACAATATCCCAGGATAGACTGAACAGCCTAGCTCTTCTTTCTATTGAAAGCCAATTAGCCAAAGGATTGGACTTTAAAGATCTCATAAGTGATTTTGCTAACATGAAGACCCGTCAGTGGGCATTTACTGGAAAATAAATTCCAGGATTTTTGTTTGAACACATTGTTGGCAAATAAAAATAATTATATGTGAAGTCTGGGCATTTCACTTTAATTATGCTGGCATTTGTATTTGCTCAATATAGAGGTTAAACTAAGATCATATTTATTATCTTGTCTTATAGCATGACAAAAAATGTGTAAGAGAGATATTAAACAATTGAGCATGGGGGCCCACCTAGAAGACTTGTACCTAGGGCCCAGAATTTGGTGCTACACCCCTGGAGGTAATTACACAGTCGTTGGCCCGAAGCCCGGCCCTCGGGCCGTCGGGCCGGGCCGACCCGAGGGCCTAGGGCTTCAGTGCAGGGCTCTAGTTCTATATTCATATGCACCAATTTTAATAACTGGTTAAATCACCAAAATACATTTTACTACACCCACGAATAACACAGTGAACTCTCATTAGGTTTATCTGGTTGTTTTTTACTACTGTTTTAATCTATTTATGAACCTGTCTTCGTAACTGTATTTATCAAACTAGATTTCTTTCAGATAAACATCTTTCCTTAGCGTATTTTTACATCATTCATTTTTCATGAACTAAGCATGCATCAATTGACATTTTCTCTTATTGTGCAAAACATACGTCTTGTGGCTTTAACCCAAAAATACACCTGCCATGAACTCCCCAGCTTTCGGTACAGTCTAACACTTGAATTGGCACGGGCTAACAACTGGACCAACTTGGAAATTTGCTCTTTAGCTTAACATTCACCACACACAAGACACTCGTCATTAATTGCCACTGCTGTCTGTCACTCTTATAACATCTGTTTATCTTAGCAACCCCCCAGCTTACCTGTAAAGACAGAAAAATATCTGATTAATCAGTTCTTTCGGCGCACAGGCCGTACACTGCCTCTCCACCACTGGCACTACTCTTCTAGTGTAGCGTCAGCTACCGATGTGTGCAGGACGGAGCGCCCTCTGCTGGCGGAACGTATATAACAATAGAACTGACATTGTAGTGGCCTTACTAAAAGAAAGTGTCTTTGAGCCTAAAATAAAATGGGGGGGGGGGGGGGGGGGGGCTACTATTTTCATGTCTCTGTCTGTCACATAGTGCCACATAAACAATAAACTAATGAGCCATAAATCTCATCAGTCGCTACAAAATCATGGACTGATGGTGACCTGGCTTTGTTGCTAGTGGATCCTTTTAGTTCGTGGTTTACTTTAGTGTTAGTTCGCACATGTTAGCTCGTTGTTAGTGCTAAAAGTAAAGTTTTTTGGGCAGTTTTACATCCAGGATAAGAGCCACTACACTCAATCACATTTGGAACTTCTAAATAATAAATAAAATATATTGCACTGTGTTGATCACTGGAAGCCATCTTTATTTTCACTGGAAGGTTACACTTCCACAGCGAATAATCTCTAACTTCACATGAAATTTCTTATTTTCCACAGTTACAAAGGAAATAGAGTAACACTAGTAAAATTAAATCTTAGTTTTCATGACACATCTTATAAATGTGTAAAACATTACAGAAAGTATTCATTTCAGTGGAATTTAAATAAATGAAAGTATTACATTTGAAACACATTCACCGCTTGTCAGCTTTCCGATGTTTCTGCAAAAACAAACAAATATAATTTATTTATCCAGTAATGTAGATAAATCAAACATTAACACGAAATTTCAGTCTGTCTTTATGAGAAAAATACCCTCTGTCCTCCCACTGGCATGCTGTAAAACTCCGAATCCAGTTGGTTTCCTCTGTGACTCTGATAGACGGTAGCACCTGGAGGAGGGGAGATACAGCAGAACAGGGAATTGTTCAGGGAAAAGGAAATGAAAGGCTCCCAGTTTGAGCATGTGAAACTCTCTACATCAAATCCTCCACCAGGGATTTGACTAAACACTCTTTCTCAGAGGATTAATTTCCCACCACTATAACTGCAGGAACTACAAAGGCATGCAAACACAAGCTTTGTCTGTGCAACTCCGAGATAAGTTTTGAAAGACTCACTTGGCGTCTGATGAACAATGTTGATTTTATCTGCGGGGAGAGGAAATACATTTACAGTCTGCCATTTGTAAGTCAAACTTAGCTGTACTGTATCAATGGTGTGTCTTTGTGATGACAGCAGACTTCAGCCCACAGCATGGCAGCATATTTACCATAGACACCGCTGTCTCTGTTGTCGATCATATTGGCTCTCAGGTGACTCCGCTTCTCCTGGGGTGATAAAGATTTAATAAACATCTTCAATTTGTTCCTATTGAGTTTTCCCTTCAGTTTCTCCTTGATGTTTTTTTCTGTTTGACTCAAAGACTTTCTCACTTAGCCCTCCCACTGTCCTCAGGAAAGTTGACCATTGAGCAGGGTTGATGGTTTATCCCTTGAGGTCCACGTGGCAGGGGTGAGGTGGTGCTCACTCAGTGGAAGGGTTAAAGACATCAACATGCAACATTCAAGGGAATTAGGGTTAAGGTTAGGGTTTGTTTTGCTTTGGAACAAAAAGCTGAAGTGCAGTTTGAGGCCATGTGGTGGTGCAATGGTTTGCCACAAGAAGGTTGCAGGTTCAACACCCCACTGTGGTCTTTCTGCATGGAGTTTTCATGTTCACAGCCATTCACGCAAGGCTTCCTTCCACAGACCAATTAGTCCCTTAAGTCATCATCACACACTGGTGAAATTCATCTCCGCATTTGACTCATCCCCATGGGGAGTGGTGAGCTGCAGCTGTAGCCACGCTCGGGGACTATTATGTGTTTTAACCCCCCAGTCCAACCCCTTAAATCTGAGTGTCAAGCAGGGAGGCATTGGGTCCCATTTTTTAAATCTTTGGTAGGACACAACCAGGATTTGAACCCCAATCTCCTAGACCCGGAGAGGAAACTGATTCCATTAGGCCACTGAGAAGGTTAAACACAGATGAGATGAGATTAAATCATAATTCTGCTCCCACGCATGCATGGGTAAAGAGATGAAGGTAGAATTGTTGCAGGAAACTATTCAAAAGCTACTTTATCTTTTTAGAAAGATTTCACAGAAGCAGGTGTCTCTGATTGTATTGTACTGCAAAGCAGCCTTTGATTGTTCATCAAAATTGGATGCTGGACCTTTTCATGTATCATGTATCAGTGTTCCAACAATCCCGCCAAAACACAAAACAATCCGACAGATTGACACGATGTGTCTATGTGTTGGTTTGCTATCAGTGTCCTACCTCCTTCTTGGCGTCCACACCTTTCTGATCCCGCTGCCAGTCCCTGAAGTGACCAACAGCCTGGTCCATGGTGAGTGAACCTGCCTTCACCTGGTGCTGCAGCTCCACAAGCCTCTCAAGCCCTTGCAACTGGTTTGGTACAAACGTATCGTAGGTGCTGGTTTCTTGGTTAGGTGCTGCAAAGAACAGAAGCACATGAAACGGTCTTTTAGTTTGACTAAAGCGTCTTTTTGTCTAACAATACAATCAAAATACAAGTACCAAGCTGCTGTTACGATGTGGACTTAGACTGTGAACAAGAAGGTCTCCTGTTAAATTCTTCTACTCACTTGGCTCCACGCTGAGTCGATGCATGCTACCTGCTTATGTCATTACTCGGTCTGTGCTTACATTAAACCATTGATCTCACCACAATTAGATTTTATCTATACACATGAAACATTTAAATTAATGCTACTGAAGTAAGTCTTGGTGTGATCGCATCACTAATCATAGATTATAACTTGAGTAGTCCTAACACAGACCATAATGCAAGTATAAATTACTTCATAAAGAGGAACCTCTACCCATGTCATGTTTTACAATAAACATTTTTGCTCATAATTGTGACATTTTTGAAATACTGAAAAGAAAAGTGCATTTCCTTTTTGCTAATTTTACATTAGTTTGACTTTTTCAAACTCTTTTCACATCCTTCACCTTCACAGTTCTAGTCATTTATTCGATAACCAACTATTTGTTTATTTGTGTTTTTAGTTTCAGGCATTCAAGTTTTTTATTACCATCCAATTAAATTGATGATGTGTATTTTCCCTAGCAATGGAGGGCAGTACTTACCTAAATCATTGCAAGCAACTGGTATTTTTGTGTTTGAGTAAAAACCTATCAACTGATGGCCATTAGGGTACAAAAACTCTGGGAGCACAACCTCCAGCAAAACAACAAGCACTTCAGACTTCCTTTCATCACTGGCAATGAGTGAAGAGGTAAATGTGTAAAACAACGTTTATGAATGGGAACATTTTTGTAACTGTTTGTTACAAATCAGTAAATGTGTTTTGTCCTCATGGGCTCACGTAGAAGAAAACATGGCGTCGGCCAGAGACTCAGGCCCAATCCCAATGCTTGCCCTGCGGTCTTCAGCAAAGTGCACTTGGAGAAAGTGTGCAGTAAGGTTCGAGTGCGTGGTACACAAGTTTTCAAATAATTGCCGAATTGAGACAGGAAGTATTGCGTCATCGATCGCAATAAATGATGGGATGCTGGTCGCTGGATACTTAAAAAAAACTTTATTAACTTTCAAACGAACAATTATTTGAAATATTTTACATTTGTTTGTGCTTTGTCTAGAAGTTTTAAAGCATCAACGAATCATCCTAAAATGATCTACTTTCTTAGAAAATACATATTTTCAGAAAAGGAACTTGAGGAACATTTCCCCTGCAGCAATGGATTGTGGGTAATACACAATGCGGACGTGGGTGAAGTGCAGATAAAGTGTGCAAAAGGGGCGTGATCAACTTCCGCACTTGAAAATCGGGACACCCTACGCTTTCGCGGCCCTGGTCGGGATCACACTATAGAGCTCCGGGAGTTGACATCACGTTTCCCGGCATGCAACAGTTCAAATCGAAACGGCGCCATTTGGCAGGCAGAAGCTGGCAGCTGGACTATTTGTTATTGTCAGAAAACTCAATCAAACGGGAAATATGGTAGATTCCTGTTGTGCCCCAGGATGCAGAACAGACGCGGACGAGATAAGGGAAGAGCCATCTACAGGATTCCCCAAGATCCAGAGCGCCGCAAACGTTGAATCATTGTAATAAAACGCGCTAGTGACCGGGCTAAAATGAAACTGTGGGATCCCGAGAGTAAAGGATTTCGCTTATGCAGCGACCACTTCATATCACTTCATATCAGGTACTTAAACCAATGTTTCCTCAACTGTGTATGGTATTTATTTTAAATGCTTTTATTACGATTCTTAGTGGGCTTCCTAAACTTATTTTGGCGTGGCTTTTTCTGTCTTATTACTCATAGCAACAAGTAAACATCACGTAAAACGTTGCCTCGTGAGTTCTGCGTGCTGCCGTTTACGTGTTTTATGATCACAGCAATTAACCGGCTAAGCTGTATTTAATTTTTAAGCAATGGTTGATCAATTGTCAGATCACACATAAAAAGCACTTTGGATTGCTATTATCTGTCTCACCGAGACAGCTCTCAGACAGATCCTGAGACGCTCCTGCCTGACATATTTATTTTATTCACGAAAAAAAAAATCGAACTAGTGATTTCTCTTGGCGTTCAGTTTATACTTTCAAACAGCACAGCACTCTATTTAAACTACTTACGTGTAAATCTGTTATTTGTCCATCCATCCATCCATTTTCATCCGCTTATCCGGAGTCGGGTTGCGGGGGCATGTAGCGTTGAGAGGCCCTGACTTCCCTCTCCCCAGCCGCCGGAGCCAGCTCCTCCGGGTAAATCCCAAGGTGTTCCCCGGCCAGGTCCAGTAAGAAGTCCGCTCCAACAGCTTCTGGCGTCGGAGCGGGCAGTAACGTCGAGAGTCCCAGACCTCTCCCCAGCTCCTCCGGCCGGGGGAATCCCAAGGGGTTCCCCCGGCCAGGTCCGGTGTAGTCCGCTCCGACAGCTTCTGGCGTTTTTAAAAAGTATCCCAGGGGCACGGTAAGGGACGGAGATGTTTAGTCTATTTAATTTCTGACTATATAAAACGATTTCTTTGGTTTTAAAGTGTGAAGTAAACTCCGACGAATTAAAATCCAAGCCGATCCCGTTCACGTTCATGGTTACATCCGTGTTTGTTTACCTTTTTTTTCCTTCCAAAATGGCGTCTACTAACTGAGAGTCACGTGGGGTCCGGAGCTCTATTGAAGGGCATAACGGTGGACGTGCTAGTATTGGGATTGGGCCTTAGACCTGCTCCCATGTGTTTTAGACCTGATATTTATGGTTATAGATGTTTTTCAACAACCGGCATCGTTTAATTTATTTTCAACAACATTTTGATGGATATTTCCAGAGATTAACGGTAAAACTACACATTGTCTCGTTAAAGATAAATTAAATCTGTCACTGAAATCAGTTTAAAACAACTAAAATTAATCCAAACCTAACGAAAATCATGACGTTGCTTTTACATTGTGGTTCAACAGAACTATTTAAAATACCAGCCTGATGGGCCCCATAGGTTAATATGTAGTTGAACAGCATGTTTGGGCGACTGCTGCAGCCAAATGATTTCTGCACCTGCTGACCCCCGCTCTTTAGTAAAGTGTTTTCATCTTTCTGGGACAGTTTTGTTTGCTTCTTTAAATTACTCTTTTCAACCACACCGAGACATTTGAACTCTTCTCCTTGAGGCAAATTTGCTAATAAAACAGCTCTGGGTGATTTGTAAGACCCACATCTATTTCCGCACTCACTTTGTGTAGGGGAAAGAGAATGCACATCAGAGCCTCCTCTTGGGGTTTTCTTCTTCTTCTTGAACACTGTGAACAAACAGAAGCTGTGATAAACAAGAGAACGTCAAGACTAGGGATGGTTCTGTAATTGTGACTTTCTCCCAATAGATGGAGCTGGAGTCTAAAGAAAACTAAGTAAACCATGCACAGCTGAGTGAAATTCCTCATATAATAACAGCATCTGGGATTCATAAAAGGGTATGAACAAACAGGCAGATTCTTGGTTTGACCCAGTGAAATGACTGTACTCTTTTACATCATAAACGAATGCTTGTGGTTAATGTTGGTGACAGATCTGCAGCTGGATTGTAACTCAACGCCCACCCCCATGATCAGGGCTGCTTGTGGAGCCACTGGACCTCAGTGCCTAGATTTGATGAGCACACTTATTATTTTTGCTTTCCTGCTTTGACATATTTTAAATTAGCAATCCTGACAGTTGTTTCCATTCAGATCTTTTTTCATTTTTGCAACAAACAAAGCATTGACCATTCAAAATGCATTGTGACTCAACATCCCTTCCCTTTGAGTTGGTTCAGTCCAACTCAATCTGTATGCCACATTTTGCTGTGGATTTAAAATATGCCAGACAGACAGTTTGGTGCCTCTTCATGTCATCAAGATGTCAACGTTTTTGCACAAAAGAACATATTTGGTTTGCTTACTTCAGTTAAATCAATAATTAGCTGAAAGAAGTGAAGCAGAGGTCTGCAACCTGCAGGTCTGGGGCCACGTGGCATTCTTTGATCAATTGCATGAGGCAAAGTAAATTTATACAAGTAGAAATTGAAATAAAAGGGTAGCTTTAACATTTTCTTGACCTATTTATTTCCACAAGATGCATGGAATGGCTTGGTTTTGGTTTTGTATAAATGGCTGCCCATCCTTCCAGTTGCTGGGTTAGATAACAATACTTGGGTTTTCACTAAAATCTGTCAAAATGCAAAGACTGCGTCTTCTATTGTTTTGGTTATAAGCATGAAAATGTGACATTCTCCTGAACAACTGCACTACCTAACGAAAAAAGTATTACAGTGTAACATAAACTGTTTGGGATGCACACGTGTGGAGAATTATAGGACTTTCTAGAACATTTGATCCTAATTTTAAGCTTCCATTTGTGATGTGGCTCTTTGTTCTCCCATGACAATAAACTCTTAAGAAGTGTTGAGTTTTATTTATTTTTCCGTGCAACCTTTGAGATGAAATGAAACAGAAAAATGACACCATTGGGTAAAGAATGGAGGCAAGCATCTGCCTGATTGTGCCGCTATGCTAGCAGACCTTTACATCCTGATTGTAGAATCTTTGGGGCAAACAACAAAATGTAAAACAAATTAAGACAAGACAGAGCCACATCTGCAGTTCGCACAAAGGAGCCAAAGAAAGCTGCCTCTTAAAGTGACACTAAACAGTTTTTCACATTTTAAACGATTCGTTCAAACGTGAGATTCAGTGATTGTGTTCATAGAAACTTTACCATCTTCACATGGAACAGCCCTCTGCAGCCCTCTGCTGAGCTGAAGCTGTACTTAACAGGTGTCTGGAGCTGGTAGGTACCCTAGGGTGAGCTCTTTACGGCTGTTAGCTATATTTTGTAGCTTTCTTGCTACTGGACTAATACTTTTTTTTGTCATACAGTATGGATATTTTTCATTTGTGGCTTATTTAGTATTAGTTGGCTCATGTTAGCATTAGCTCGTTGTTAGTACTAGCTACAGCAGGCTGGTGCAGGGTTGTTTATAACAGTTGTAATTCCCTTTTCAACCAGTAGGATGGAGGAGCAGGAAACTGTTGTGTCACTTTAAAGCTACAAGCTGGAGGTTTTTTTTTACCTGATGGCACCATCTAGAAGCTGATAAATGTATCACAAGTCAAGCCATGCTCATCACGTCCTTATTTACAGCTTATGAACGTGCACCTCTAGCTGGCAAACTGCGCTAACCCACATGGTTTTATAATTATTATTCTCACGTTGTGCTGTTTATTCTTATATATATTAAAGAATTACTTGTTCATGAGAAAGGTTGCCAAATTCACAGGTATGTTCTCTAAAGCTCAATATTGTGATTCACAGCTATATGTTAGCGGATCGCTACTGGCTATTGCTGAGCGGAGGTCAAATCCAATTGCATGGGACTCTAAAGGAAGTAGCTTCATTTGATCTGGCACAGAGATACAGAAACCCAGGACTACTTATGTTGGGCTGGGGCAGGGGTCCTCAACGGGTCCTAAACCGAGTTTCAGTGTTTACCCTAGGAATTTTTCTAGCTGTGGCGGTGGGGCCGGCCGGGGGGGGGGGGGGGGGGGGGGGGGGGGGGCTTGGGGAGAAATTATGACACGTCTCTAAATAAAGTAAAATTTTCTAGTGCAGAGAGGAGCCAACCCATAGAAGCACTGATTTGATCTCATTTCAGAGAAAACTAGGACAGATTAGATGCACCTAATAAATAAAATTATTAACAAACTCAGGAATCAGTTTCTTTGCTTCACTGTTCTGGTGCTGAGTATATCACTCATGCGGAACTCAGGAGATACACAGATGAATGAACCTCTTATTTATTATTTGGAAATTAAATTTACTCCAGCTGGCAGAGGTAGAGATTTTTTCTATTGATACACGGAATTTACAGAATCATTTTAAATTTTAATAGGGGAAGACTGCAGGAGGGAGCGGTAAAATACAGGGGGTCCCCAGCAAAAGCAAGAAACTTTACGAGTCTGATGAAACCCGCTGGTTTTCCATCAGGCAGTCACGGGGTAGCTCCAACGACCCAGTGGCTGTGATGGGTCAATGTTATTCGAGCTCAGTCCGGCTCGGCCGTGAACGAGCCGAAGCGACGTCGTGCTCTGCTTAAGAAGAGGTGTTATTTTCCCACTTCAGAAGAAGCGTCCAACGTGTTTTTATGTATGTATATATATATATATGTATATATATACATATATATATATATATATATATATATATATATATATATATATATACACACATATATATGTATATATATATGTGTGTATATATATATGTATGTATGTATATATATATATATATATATATATATATATATGTATGTATGTATATATATATATATATATATATATATATATATATATATATATATACACATATATACATTTATATATATACATATATACATATATACAGCATGTATATATATGTATACAGTCGAGCTGGTATTTTTAAAAGCCACGCATATATATATATATATATATATATATATATATATATATATATATATATATATACTTGCTTCCTGATTGTCCAAACAGTATCCAGACTGCCCATAAGAGAATACTTGGTGACTAGAATGGGATGTCCTGACTGGTAGACACCGGTAAAGGGTAGGTTTTAAATAATATGTTATGACCAGCTTTTTTGTTGTTGGTTGTTTGGTTTGTTTTGGTATTGTTGCAACTTCCTAATAAGGAATAAAGAAGACTGCCAAAATCTGGTCTAAAAAGTTTTTACCAGACATCTTAAACTAGATTTAGATGGTGAGCAAAAGTTAGCATTGAGAATAAAGGAGCTACTGATTTTTAATTTCTTGCATTCATGAGTCACAATAGCATATCACTGGCTTCTTCCTCCTTTTGCTACCCACGTTGCAACACAATCAGGCCTTTTCTACGCTGCAGGAGGATCTGATTAGCTCTATCATCATTTTTAACTTAAAGAGCACATTGCAGGTTAGAGACTCCCATAAACCAATGTTTAGAGAAATATAATAGAAACTTGTTTTAAACATTTTTTTACACAAACATAAATTATTTAGGCTTTTAGAGTCTTTTTGTGAGAAAGTTTTTTTTTTTTGGCTAAACCAAGTGGCGTCATCTGAAGGAGTCCTGTTAGCTTAATCCAGAGAAAAATATAGATTCCAATGCTGGCACTGACACAGAGGAAACTTTAAACGTTTACAATTATACCCATGTTGGACCAAAACCATAAAGTTATGAGTTTGCTGTACGTCCCATAGGGCAGAGACAAACCAGAGGGAGAAACCATCGGCCAAAGCAGATAGATTAAGGAGGAGCAGTAGCAGGGGAGCAGCAGGGGTCTGGTGAGTGAACCATGTTAGCTTAAACTCGTGCGCTAACATCTAAATATTGTACAGACTACTATCGTGTACCAGACAATTAAAATAGTATCGGTCAGTTAATATAATATTAATACTAATGAGCGTCTGTCAGCGGTCTCATACACGCTAATATCCGTTCACGTATCGTAGTTTAGCTTAGAGAGAGGGAGAGAGACGCCTGTCATCTGGTTCTGGAGCTCATGCGGGCTTCTGTGAGCTGGATCCCACCCAGACACCAGCGAGCCAGTTGAGCAGATATTTTTAAAAGCTGCACATGATCCTTCCCTAGAGGTCCACGGTGGTTCTGAGCTGGTTCCGACCCAGAAAGCTTGCTCGGCTGGTCCACTGAGCTGAGAGAGAGATGCCTGTGATCCGGTTCTGGAGCTCATGTGGGCTTCTGTGAGCTGGATTTGACTCAAACACGAGCGAGACAGTTGAGCTGGTATTTTTAAAAGCCACGCATCCTCTCCTGGTGGTCCAGGCAGCGGTTGTGATCCGATTCCAACCCGGAAACCAGCTGGCCCGCTGAGCTGCGCGTCTCTTCTGGTGGTCGGTTCTGACCTGGTTCTGACGGTGATCACAGTTCCAGAAATCCGTATAAAAAAATTTAAACCCCGCCACTATCCTAGACAGCTTTGCTCCTGTTTCTTTGCCTGAGTTAACCAAACTAGTTAACTCTATGAAGACCTCTGCATGCCCCCTCGACATCTTACCCTCATCTTTGTTTAAAAGTGCTTTTCAGTCCATCGGTCCCAGCGTGCTCTCTATAATTAATGCTTCTCTGGTTTCTGGTCAGGTCCCTGCTTACTTTAAGAATGCTGTAATCCACCTGCTCCTTAAAAAAACGAGTCTCGACCCCTCTCTCCATAGCAGCTTCAGACCCATCTCTAAACTTCCGTTCATCTCCAAGATCTTGGAAAAGGTTGTGGCTAAACAACTCACAGCTGCTCTTGATGAACATAACATCTATGATAGCTTCCAGTCAGGTTTTTGTAGAGATCATTCAACTGAAACAGCTCTTCTTAGGGTCTCTAATGACCTTCTGACTCACAGTGATGCAGGGGACCGTTCTGTTCTAGTCCTGCTGGACCTGACTGCAGCCTTTGACACTGTTGACCATCACCTGCTACTGGAGAGGCTGAGAGACTAGGTAGGCCTATCAGGATCTGCTCTGGAGTGGTTCTCCTCTTATCTCTCTGATCGCTCCTTTTCTGTGGCCGTCTCCAAGTTTAGGTCCTCCACCAACTCTTACCCATGGTGTCCCACAAGGTTCTGTGCTGGGGCCTCTGCTCTTCCTCCTCTATCTGCTTCCTCTTCAGCACATCCTGAGCTCCTTCAAAGGAATCTCCTACCATCTTTATGCAGATGACATCCAACTGTACATCTCCTTTAAGCCCCATGAGATGTCTAAGCTGCAGCTGTTACACACCTGCTTAGACTCTATCAAAACCTGGATGGCTGGGAGCTTTCTTCAGCTGAATGAAGATAAGACTGAGATCCTTATCTGTGCCCCAGACAAGCTGGTTCCCAAAGTCAGAGACTCTCTTGGTCAGCTTGCTTCCCACACCAAACCTTCTGTCAGGAATCTTGGCGTGACCTTTGACCCAACTCTCACCCTGGATTCTCGTGTCAGTTCTCTTGTTCGCTCTTCCTTCTTCCATCTCAGGAACATTGCTAAGCTGAGTCCGATTCTGTCCCGCTCTGAACTTGAGACAGTTATCCACACCTTCATCTCCTCACGCTTAGACTACTGCAACTCTCTTTTCACGTGTCTGAGCAGAACCTCCCTGAACCGTCTACAGGTGGTTCAGAATGCCTGTGCTCGGCTTCTGACCAAGTCCTCCAAACACACCCACATCACCCCGCTTCTCCTCCAGCTTCACTGGCTGCCAGTCAACTTCAGGGTTCATTTCAAGATCCTGGTTCTGGTCTATAGGGCCTTACATGGACAAGCACCATCTTACATCTGTGATCTTCTCAGTCCCTACACCCCCAGCAGGTCCCTGAGGTCCAGTGATCAAAGCCTACTGGTTGTGCAGCGCACCAGGTTAAAGACCAAAGGTGACAGATCATTTGCTGCTGTGGCCCCCAGACTCTGGAACTCTCTCCCCCTGAGCCTGAGATCAGTGGACTCAGTGGTCTCCTTCAAAAAGCAGCTGAAGACTCACCTGTTCAAGCTGGCTTTTGTATGACCTTCTTCACCACTCTCTCTTTATTCTGCTCTCTCCACCTATTCCACCGTCCTCAGGATCCACTAATTTCCCTCTTTCCTATTCACTCTCTCTCTTTCTTAACGTTTTAAAATCGCAATTGCTTATTTTTGCTCATTTAAAATATATTTTTAAACATTTTCTAAATGCTTTTTTTATATTTTTACATTTTTTTTTATTTTTTGTTTTTGTTTTTGTGAAGCGCCTCGTGATTTTTATCTTGAGAGGCGCTATAGAAATGATATTTTCTTCTTCTTCTTCAGGTCGCCGGAACCCAGCACGGACCTCCCTGTCCCGGTACCGACTGATGCGGGCTACAGAAGTCCGTCTTTTCAGCTGCACAAAACGCCCTCAGGCACGGTGAGAGGTGTTGTTTCTCTTGTCTGGAAACCCGGGGACTTGATGTCCGGACACGCTGGAGTTGGTACAGCCTTCACACACTATAGTTTATCAACATGAACTCAACCCAACACTAGTAAACACACTCACACTGACTGGTTAACAGGACCTCTCTACCCTAAAACTAGCCACTCTCCACACTGTGCTGAGGCAGCGCCGAGCGTCTAACTCCCTTTGGTTATGTCAGAGGCTCAGATTTAGAAAAAAGCTTTGCTGAGAAAGGCCACGTTCTACTAGAAAACTCTGCTGTTATGTATTTTAAAACCAAATATCCACAAGAAGCTTTTTAAATAGTATTTTTTGGATAGTATTTTAGATGAATTAAAAAAATAATTTAACCTGTGATTTGCTCTTTAAAGTACACGTTTCTTTCCTTCATAACTACATAACAAATCATGATCAACTCTTTATGTAATTCCCTCCAAAGGACTAAATTTTGTTAAAACTTCAACATTTTAGTGTAGCTGATCTGGAGAGCTAACAGAAGGACACTCCGCTTTATTTCCCCTTGTGTTCTCCAATAACTGGCTCCTCTCCCAGTCCTCCACCAAGCCTCGTCTCTCCTCTCACCTCCCTGAGACTGGCGGTGGGAGTGAGAAGCAAAATGAAATCCTTGTGTGGTTTGAAGCTCCACTGTCTCAATAGATGGAAACCTCTCCCTTTTCTCTTCAATGCTCTGGAGACAGACGAGGACGATGGAAAACACGTGTAATGACTTATTCTGGCTGACTTGGCCTTGATTCGGCCAAGATTGGTTGCAGATGGTAGCCCGAGTCGCTCCCTCTCCATTACCGAGGGGATGGTTTGGAGACACAGAATACAGTGGAGCACTCAGTTCCTTGTTTTGTTTTGTAAGCCCCATTGGGAAGACGACTGGCAGGCTAAACTCGTGCTGAACAAAATAAGAGGGTGTGTAGTGGACGAGCAACTCGGTATTCTTCATGTGGTTCAAACAGAACAGGTGTAATGTTTGTTGGGTTTGATTTAGAAGGCAGCATTAATGATTCACAAGCTTTAGTCACTTTTGGATCTTTACAGCTTCATGAAATATTCATGCTGCTGAAATTGAACAGTTAGTGGATATATACGCAGGTTCTCTTTGTCTAGCCTTGTTTGTTTTGCAGCAGGGAGCGACCGTGTACACGCGGTTTAGGAAATCAAAACAAAACATGTCGTATAAAAGGCTCTTTGGTCTTAAGCAGCACATTCCAGGCACCATCCCACCCCTACACCTCCCTCAATCACTGCACATATCTCAGGCTTGTGTGTTGCACCTCGACTGTAACCGTGATGAAAGACATTACCTTGGGCGATGTAGGGGGTTTTACTGTCCTTCACCTGCACACCCTCAGGCCGGGGTGTAGGTGCTGGCGGGCGATTGGCAAGGACCATGGCTCTCTTTGGAATTTCAACAGAATTACAGTCATTGTCCTTTCCTAGCATCGTGTAGAGATCATCATCACCCCCCTTTTGGTCCTCATCTTGAGGCTGTTGGTTTATACCTGTGATAGAAAGATTCCCAAATGTGTTTGCTGCATCATTGCTCTAGCTTCTTAATGTGTGCACTTGTGCTGCGTGATGTCCCCATCTGCCAGGGGAAACTTTTCATTCATGCTACAAACAGAAAACAAACACATTTTACCAGCCCCTCACTCACCTGCATTGCACATCATCTCATAGATGCTGCCATCACTGCGGCCCCCATCTGTGTTGAACGTTTTCTGTTAAAGGTTGAGCGTAAAGAGATGTTTTTTAATGCCTCTCACAAATCACAAAAAAACAGCTCAAGAGATTGCCTGTCAGGAAGAAGGGTATGAAAAATTGATTACACTATAGCAAAAAATGCATTTAGGGATTTAGTGAAGGCAACTTGAAGTTTTAACTGAACATCAGAACAAGAAAAAAAAACAGGATTCAAGTGACTGTTTACATGGTATTCTTATATTACTGGATGTATCAAACTCCATGTTGGCAAGAAAAATTGTAGTGTTCCAGACCTACTCCTTCTTTAGTCCCATCAGACCAAAGGGGGTGGGCGTGGGTATGTCAGAGCGTTGGTGTGACGTGGGATAGCAATTTAAGCTATGGATCTGGCATTCATTCAAATTCTGGATATTTTCAGTACATACTGCAACGTGAGTGCTCCAACATTCTTCTTTGCAGTTTATCTCTCATTTAACAAGGATGTTAACAGTAGCTTGGGCTAGCATTAGCGGTAGTTTAATGTAGCCTAGCTAGCATTAACATATATATTTTAATCATATAACTTTTTTTTTGTTCTTGTGAAGCACCATGTGATGTGTGTTATCAAGCTGGCATTAGTAGTATCGTGACCTAACATTAGCTATAGCTTGGGCTAGCATTAGCAGTAGCTCAGACTAGCATTTGCAGTAGCTCAGGCTGACACTAGCAGTAGTGTGAGTGACCTAACATTAGCAATAGCTTGGGCTAGCATTAGCACTAGCTCAGACTAGCATTTACAGTAGCTGAGACTAACATTAGCAGTAGCTTTGGCTAGCATTAGCAGTAGCTCAGATTAGCATTAGCAGTAGCTCAGGCTTGCATTATCAGTAGCGTTACCTAACATTAGCAGTAGCTTGGGCTAACATTAGCAGTACCTTGTCCTGCTGGAAAAACCGTCATAGACCAGCATAGTTGGTTACGGTCATATGTTGTGTTTTTGGTGCTGGTTTCAAATGTTGGCCAAGCTTGAAAGTCCAGCATACCAGAACCAAAATACATATGCTGGTAAGCAGCAATGCTGATCTATGCTGGTGTTTCAGCAGGGCCAGCTAACATTATTCTACATTTACCATTACCTTGACCAACGTTTATATATTTCTGATGTTGAAGTGGGTTGGGATGAGTTAATTTAAAGGTGTAATCGTTCCAAGAATGTCATCAAAGTGTTAAACCAGCTTTCTCAGAAACAACCATTTCTTTGTGGCCATTACAACTTTACTAATTTGCAAAGGAAAGCAGGTCAGAGACAGCACAGATGCTACATTAGACCACCAAAGCTGCCTATTTTCATCAACAAGGTAAATATGGGTTTAAATTCTAGAACACTTTCATGACAAGAATAAAGGAGCTAACCTAGTACCAGCCAGGTGTACCAACTGAATGTCAAATATAAATAATGTAGAATTATACTTTGGTACATTTGTGTCAGTATATAAAATAATTTTGTTTTCTTTTTATTATTTGCAATTATCACAGTGGAGGCTGATTATTTTGATAATACTATGCCTGCAGGATCTCTAAAAGAGCACCCAGCCATACCATGCTTTAATGTTCTGTGTTGTCATGTCACTTCTGATGTTAATTAAGATTTCTCACTTCCTGGCAGAATCTCTAAAGACAATGTGTGAGAGGTGATCTGTAACGCTGCCCGCTGGATAACACAAAGCTTTTTTCACGTTAACAACAGAGCCGCCGCAGAGTCGGCGTATTTGCTAATTGCATGCTGGGAGACAGACAGGGGCACGATCAGGGTAATTATGAAATCAGACAATCGTCCCCTTTCAGTTCAACCATATCATTTAGGAAGCAACTCAAGACCCTTGGCTTGATATCCAACTGTTCCCATAATTACAGCGAGATGCGGTTAATAATCGACTGCAATGTTTTTGCTGCTGATGGACGTAAAGACGTACAGAGTTTCACCATACAGGGATTTTACATTTTAAAAGTTTAATCATCACAAAGAGCCAGATGTGTAATATAATCTCTCTGACAGCTGCTTGAACACACTCCAGAAGGCTCCGTCACAACACATCAGAATTATGTTTGATTCTTTAGTTAATTTATACATTTCCAGTCCACTGACAGCTGTGTAAAGCTGCAAAATACATGAGATATTGCTCACTTGGATCAGACTATCACCATCCAGCCCGCTCGCTCTGTCTGCCGTTTCTAAGCAACGCATCCAATCATGACTCAATTACAATGTTGTACCGTTCCTAGAACTGCAAATGAGGTATTGGCTGCCATGAATGTATTAATTGACAGTTGAGATTCTTTGCAGGCCCAACAGGTTGAAGGGGAGAGTTATTCACAGCCGCTCGAACGTTGAATTTTAATAGTCAGCCCAGTGTGGCATTTTCAGAGGCAAAATGTGAGCGGAGGATGTATGAACTGCAAAATAATAAATCATTTCACAGATGTGTGGAAACTCTGGAGAGTCATTCCAGTGCAAAGCAGCAGGGTGTCAGATGAATCAACAGGCATGCTTTCATTAAAAGAGAAGACATCTTAATAATGTCTTGCAGCTATAAAATAAAGTGTAGAATTGACTTCAGCAACTGGATCGGTCAGTTTAGAAGCAGCATGCAGGTTTTTGTCATTTAAACACAGCTGTGTCTGAATGAGCAGTTGCACCTATAAAACAAGTGGTGAAACCATAATCTGTTGTTTTTTTGTGTCGGCAAATGAGAAAACAGCTCAGCAGACAAACTGATGTTTCACACTTACAGAACAACAAAACTAACACGTATTATTGGCTTTAAAAGCTCCCTGAAACCTAACACGTAGCAGTTAAAGCTTTATTCTGCCTTGCTGCCTACATGCTAAAACCTTTAGCATGAAGCATTCACCAGATTTATTTAAAGAAGTGGAACACTGAGAAAATGTAGTAAATCATATTTCTGATTATAATGGGTCACTCTTAGCTGAACATGAAAATAGTCTCCTACACCTTTTTTCCGCATTAGCTTCTGATAGAAAACAGACGGTGAAACTCTAGGATTAGAAAAGCCTGACAGATCTACGTCACACTGTCACTTAACGTTCATGGATTCACCCATCTAGACTCACGACGGGGGAGGCTGTTGTTGGGTTAGCGTCCAGGAAACAGGAGAGAATGTCTCTGCTGAAGCTAAATGTTAGCAGCTCCGCCACGCAGCAGAATTCCTCCAGGCTTGTGTTATTTGTGGAGATTAAACATCAACGTTTCTGAGCAAACAGTCAGTGGTAGAGTCGTGTTGCTGTTAGCCAATCAGAGGACAGATGTCCGAATATCAGGAAATAAGGCTCCAAATCCTGCTGTGTGAAGCTCAGCTTTCATGTAGATCGCTTCTAGTTTCTGAAACAGGCACATTGGTGCTTTTTTGCCCCGAGTGCGACTTACAAGTCGCTCATTCCTACAAGAGACCACTGAAAATGTGTTGATTAAATGAGTGCTTAACTAGTCATTCAGCCCATGCCTCTCACCTGACCATTACAGTACAATGTGATCAGGGTCTGGTTCAAGTTTTCAGTGATAGAATACTAGAGAAATGAGTGTCACAATCACCTTTAAAATATAATATGAATCAAAATAGTAAATTATGGTTGCCCTAATGATACAGCTTTCAAAAAAGTCACATTTCTATAAAACATGTCATCCTTTTTGCATTTAGCTGACCAGGGCCAGCCTTCAACTTTGACCAGTGAGTAAGTTTGACACCCTGAGCTCATGTTTGTAGTTTCAGTTGATAATCTAATTTAATTAATTATTTTAAAATATAATGTATGTGCCTCAATGCATTATATTTGACATTGGTATTGGATTAGGTATCAGATTCAGGTGAAGAAATCTAATACGAGTTGGTTGTCGAAGTTCTTTCTGTGGTGATGCAGCACAAGTTCTTCCTTGGGTCTAGGAGTTCTCTTATGCATCAATAAAACAAATGTCTCATTTGTTGTAGACATATTTTCCATCTTCTGCATCCTAAAATGTCTAAACTCAGAAGTGGCACAGTGTTTCATGCAAATACTATTTTAAAACATGTTCACTTCAGCAAATTTTGTGTCACATTATTATCCCATCAAAAAAGATTATAGAAATCTGGCCAATAATGTTACAATCTAACCCTGAGCTAATAACGGTTAGTTAGCTTCTACAGTTTGGGTGTGGGGCGGGTGGTTCTAATGCTGCTTTTGTGGCTGTGTACATGGTAAAAATGGTAAATGGCCTGTATTTGATATAAAGGCTTCTAGAGTCCTTGAACCCTCCAAGGCGCTTTACAACACAGTCAGTCATTCACCCATTCACACCCTGGTGGTGATGAGCCACACTGTAGCCACAGCTGCCCTGGGGCACACTGACAGAGGCGAGTCTGCTGTACACAGAGGCCACCGTTCCCTCCAACCGCCACCAGCAGGCAAGGTGGGTTGAGTGTCTTGCCTCATGACACGACAGCAACAGACTGAGCAGGCCTCAAACCTGCAACCTTCCAATTACGGGGTGAGCACTTAACTCCTGTGCCACCGTCCCCACTATGTTTATTAATACGTGAACTACAATGACGTCAATGACATTAGGAATGTACATGCCAATCAACAACTCTCGAACATTTAATAGTTATAAATATTTTGTGGAGAGTAAAAACAACAATGAAGTGGTTCTCTCTCACATTCGTCTAAAAGCCTCAGCCAGTTACATGGCTCTGTCCGATTGGACCATCCGGTGGACTGTCTCACCGGACCACCGCATTTCCACATTTACCTGGGTCCTCCGCTGATAACATGCAACGCCATCACCGTTACTGAGCAGGTGAAGCGATACGTTACTACAACGTAGTTGAATAAAGCGTAGCAGTATCAGGCTTTCTGACAGCCACACTAGTGATGTGTCGGTCACGAATGAAACGGCTCTGTACCCGCCCCTCCATCCCTCCTGCTCCGAGCCTCTGACAAACAACAAAAGTGTACACACACAAAAGTGTGCATGGTGTGCACGCTTACGCTTGTGTCTAAAATATTCTTTCTAGATAGTAAGATTCATTAAGTTAAAAAATATCTGATGTAATAGATAATTTAGAGCGTAACTGCATTATAGAACATAAACATAACATCACAGCTACTTTGCTATGTAACTAACCACTTTTACAATGTGGTAACGGAGTCTCTAACTCAATTACTTTTTGAAAAAAGTAATTTGTAACTAAAACTAATTACTTTTTAAATGTAAGATGCCCAACACCGCAGATAACAAAAGACATTTGGACCTAGAAAACAGTAACTGTATTTTGCACGTACCCATATCAGGGGGCGTGGCCTAAGGATGATAGTAAAAGGGTGAGAGTTCTGTTATCATGTTGGAGTTTAACGAAAGCTTGTTTTACAGATTTGCCATTGCACCTTTGAGATTAATGTTATTTTAACCACTTTATTTTTGGCCTGGCTCTAGCTATTAGCTTAGCAATCGTCTCAGAAGTGTTCTCTGTTTCTCCAAACAGAGGATATTGAAAGGATAGTGACTGCACAACAGGTAAGTTTCCAACAGAAGATCTGAACCCAAACGAAGAAACACTCTTCTGGAAATGTTCAGACAAAAGCCTAAAAATTAGTCAAAAAGAAGCCAACTTGCAAAGAAAATTCTTTAAAAGCCTTTAAACCTACTGATTTAAACCACTTTAACAGCTTAAAAAGAGTTTTACACCATACTTAGGTTAGGCATCTTACATTTAGAAGGTTTTTAAGAATTCCTTTTTGTTAGCCTATGAGGTAGCTTCTAAAATTCCCATGGTCTAAAAGTTCACAAGAAACAGTTAGATTTGTATAACAGAACAGTTTTCCTCAAGAGCAGTGACGCCACCATTCAAATGATAAACAAATGTCTGGGTTTTGACCAGCTTGATGATGCAGGAAAGAAAGAAAAACGGCATGCAAAGTTGGGCCAGTCTCAACACAAAACGCCTCATTTACAATTCCTGAACTTCACACACACATGCACATAAAGGGCTGTTCTGTTTCCAGAGAAAACCCTACAGTTATACAGTCATTTGTGTTTATGTAGAGCACGCAGAAAACACTGTCAGTCCATCAGAAAGTGACACTTGGACGAATTTATGACCCGCTGTGGTAAACATTTAAAAAAAAACGCACTTTTGTGTTGGTAATTTATGGTGCATAATAATGCATTCTGAGGACATCAAAGTTACTGATTAGAACGGAGCATTTTCTATATTTGTATTCTAGCTCTGTTCTCCCTGAATAATTCAGCTTTCCCCGCCAGAGCGGTTCACAGCTAATTAACAAAGAAGTGTGAAGTCAGGGCAGGCAGTGGATGTGACGCAGGCCCTGTGAGTGATTCAGCCTGAGTCTGAGGCAGGGGACTGATCCATCTTGGATTTATTGACAGAGTGCTGCTCCACCAGCGCCCGAATCACTGACGCATTAAGGGCTGATTAATTAGAGGTTGGGGGAAACAACTGCAGCTAAGTTAATGAAAAGTGCAGGCACTCACCTCACAGGCATGACGCTTCCCCACTCCTTCACAAGCACAGCCTGTAAATACATTTTCCATTCCAAAATGACTCCTAATTGCTCTTAAATAAGATGCAAAGGAACATCAGGTGCTCCTTTATGTGGGATCTGCTGAGTTTGCAGCTGTAGGCTCGTTGACGTTCTCATGGAGGGACCTCTGATTGACAATTGCTCCCATGTCAGCTCATTCCAGGCTTGCAGCAAGCAACTCACTACAGAAGTCTGATCAAATCATGCTCAGTCTGCAGTCACTCTCAGTTAACAGTGTTGCTAGGATGATAGTTCATTGCAACAGCTGTTAGGGTGTCTAAACTTCCCTGGAGGACAACTTCTCCATATGCTGACCAGAGACATCAGATGAAAAATAAATTAAGAATGTGCTAATAGGGCAAAATGGAGATGAAACCAGAAACACATGGTGAATATGAAACATTTTGAAGATCATCACCCAAAGCTGTTTCCACTATAGGAGTTCTTATTGAAAACATTTGAGGGAGGGAGGGAGAACTATGAAAAGGTGCTATACACATTCAGGCCATTTTTTACCATGTTCAGGTACTCTATTAGTCCCTGAAATGGCCCAGAACATGGTTCTTTGTGCTGACCCTGTGAAATGGAGATGCAAATGCTGTGAAGGTCCAATTACTGAGAAATTTCAACAGTGGAAACAGGCCTAAAGTGACAAAGATAAGTAGAGAAATCACACACTGTCTTTTTTTGTTTTTCTTTTTTTTTTTTTTTTTTTTTCTTGTCATTCACAAAATATATCTAGAATGCTAACTACTGGCCCGAAATCTTTGTTTGAGAATTTACAATTAGCAGCTAAAAAGCTGATAAGTTACTGGGTGGATTTCAGAGGGACTCGAGTCACATGACTTGGACTCGAGTCATTATTTTAATTACTTCTGACTTGACTTGATATAATCTATAAAAATGGTAAATGGCCTGTATTTGATATAGCACCTTCTAGAGTCCTGGAACCCCCCAAGGCGCTTTACAACACAACCAGTCATTCACCCATTCACACACACATTCACACACTTCTGGTGATGAGCTACGATGTAGCCACAGCTGCCCTGGGGCGCACTGACAGAGGCGAGGCTGCCGAGCACAGGCGCCACCAGTTCCTCCGACCACCACCAGCAGGCAACGTGGGTTAAGTGTCTTGCCCAAGGACACAACGACAGCGACAGACTGAGCGGGGCTCGAACCTGCAACCTTCCGATTACGGGACGAGCACTTAACTCCTGTGCCGCCGTCGCCCACAGACTACATATATATAATCTATAAAGACTTACGACTTGACTCGGACTTGAACACCAATGACTTGCGACTTGAATCGACTTGCATCTGTTGACTTAATGATGACTTGAGCATATTTGATATTTTAGCACAAAAGTGGCACGACATGGACAAAAATCATAAATCATTCTTCGTTCTGGGTTTGAAGACTAAATGCAGCAGCAGTTTGTTTATTATCAGTTTCAGTTGCACTTTCTGCTTGTTTGAGCAAATAAATGAAGCTTTAAGAAGCTTTATTTCTGGAATTTATTTATTATAATTGTCATTTAATTGAAGTTGGACAGATGACTTGATTATGACTTGAAAATTCAAAGTTAAGGACTTGGACTTCCAGGTCATTGACTTTGGACTCGACTTGCACTTGGTTGTCTTTGACTTGGACTTGACTTGAGACTTGACTGGAAAGAATTGTGACTTACTTGCGACTTGCAAAGCAGTGACTTGGTCACACCTCTGGTGGATTTTATTGAAACTTTCAGAAATGACTTCCACGACTGATTACTTGTCAGATCACAATAAGCCAAAATGACTATTAAATATCAGGAGTTTAGCATGTCGTTGGACTTAAGTGTGGGCGAAGACTCGGGAGGCAGGCAGTTCAACTCAAAAGCACTTCAACAGGGAGCTAACAACAGGAGAACTACAGAGTTAACTGGCAACAAGGAGCTACAAAAACAACTGAATGAAAACAGGATGTTTATATCAGGCTCTCAGGCTCAAAATAAGTTTTGATAAAAGGACGAACAACTAAGTCCTTCAAAGGTACTTCTGAGTTAAAAAATTCTCATGAAATGCGTGTGTGGAGTAACCAGGTAGGTAGGTTTTAATGTTGCAAATCTGCAACGCCTGCCTCCAGAGGGTTAAGATATGGACAGGTGAGCTGATGGAAAATAGGTCCGCATAATACATGAGTGGGAAACTCAGGCGCGGATGAATTAATATAACTGATACTGAACTGCAGTTTCCCTAAAGGAAGTTGTCTGAAAAGCTGTTTACTGATGCAACATTTTAAATCTGGGATTATAATCTGTCAACTAGCGTGTAAACAGAACAAAGTAGTCAAGGCCAAATTTGGGAAGATGCTTCAAAGGATCTGAGACTTTGCTTTACTAATTGAGACACTGCCCTGACTTACAGTAAACGAGCATTAGCGTAATGTTTTCTCTTCAAAAACCTGTAAATAAATACTTTGTGTATTTTTGAGCAAAAAACAACAACAAACAGATGAATTTAACAAATAATCCATCATCTATTTAAAGATTTGCATTGTAATCAGTCAATGATAAACCCATGTCAGTCAGCCTTTGATTAATTGTGCGTTTGGTTTTGTACGTCGGTTATGTTTCATTTAAGCACTGCATTAACATCGAGCATCGATTCGTGTTTTCCATCTGTTGTCTTGTTTTTATCATTTCCTTCTGAATGTTTACCCAGATCAGATTAGCATTTGTATGAACATTTTAACACTGGTGTCCTCCAGGTTTAGCAGATAAAGAGATGTGCATGCACACAAGGGACCTGTTCATATTGGACTGCCTCTCATTAGCAATTAACTGGCAAACATGCTTTTCTGGCACTATTTTAGCTTTATTAACACATTAAGGGTTGAGCAAGAGTGTCCAGATTACCACCGGGGAATGGCAGACACGATGCAAGGCGATCTTTATATTAGAGGCTATAATGATTGTCTGAATGCATGAGATCCATTAGCTAACTGAGCCACGAACTGAATGCAAAAGCAAAGGTCAAGTGGGAGTGTTTATTTAGCTTTACTCTCCCTCTTTCTTCATATTTATTAATGATAAGGGAACACTTTTGCAGATCGCTGCTGGGAGTTACAGTATACTGCCTTTCCAGGCAGTGCATGTTTTATCTTTCTTGATTCTAACCATGAAAATGGCCCAGAAATATATACAAAACTCTAAAAACTAGATGTTAAGTTAGGGGTTGACAAAAGACAACACGGAGATAGTTACCAATGTCTCTTTTAACAAGACATGAAGCTCCATGTGGCCATGACTTTTGGCAATGTCGGGTGGAGTCTGTCCATGGCAATTGGTCGTGCGCAGAGCGCGTTCAGCGCCTGGACACTGTAGAAGCAGGCCAGACACACCTCTGAATCCATATCGAGCAGCAAAGTGGAGGAACGAGGGTACGTCTTCACGGTGGAGATCTGCTGGGACATTTACTTGTTTTGATCAACAGTGAAAACAACATGAACATTCCTCAACAAGCAGGGGAAACTCGAGGCTCATGCAATGCAACGTGGGCAATCGAACCCCTCCAGGAGCGTCGAAGACGGACAGCTCAGAGACACTTATTGACCTGTTTGTCATGGCAACATCTCCCACTGCCCTTTTTACCAGAGTAAAGAATCAATGTCTGAAGCTGATGAAGCCATCAGTCTGCTGCATAATGAGCCAAGAAATAATGAAAAGCTTTTTCTTTTCCCATAACAGCGACCGTTCATCACGCTACAAGAATGTCTTCCTACTGTGAGCTCTACTCAGTGGGAAGGATTGAGGTAAATGGACATAAAAGCTGTTCTGAGGCAAATCTGTCACATCAACTTGCAAAGAATAGTCAAAATACCACAAATCAGCTGCCTCTGTGTTGTAAAAGAATTGTATTATGGGGTCAATGCTTTAAGGAAATGCACTGGCCAACAATGACAAATACGATAAAACAAAAGCTACAACCACACAAACACATGGACAGACACTTTCATCTTGAGGAATGTGATCAAAATGTCTCTGGTGTGGACCAAGGCAACTAAAACCCACAGCTCTCATCAGGAAGGATCAGGGCAGCAAAATATGATGTAGGTCACACCCATGAAGCCTTTTGGGATCTGCACTTCTCACTTTCGAACCGATGCATTTCTTCATACAAGAAAACAAGATCTACCACCTTCAGTGTTGGGCAAGTTACTTCATTTATTACTTGTTACCCTCATTTTAAAGTAATCCATTACATTACACTATTACTGATTTTAAAATGTAAGGCATTACACTACTTTTGCATTACTTTAAGTTACTTTCACCAAAACAACTTCAATATGAATCTGGTAATGTGACGCCCAGTGAGCTCATGACATATATGTGGAAGGTGATGTGGTGTCTGAGCTAGGATTGCTGTTAAAAACAGTCAGATATAATAACAGTGCTTTAAAATGATTGTTTATTAAATAAAAGCAACAATAATCTGTACTCTCAACACGCTGCCGTCTTATATTAACTGAGCAGGGAGTGGGGTGGTGGGGGCTCCACGTCTATATTTGCCTTGGTCCCCAAATGCCTTGATACGGCCCTGGATGTGGGACTGACTTCTGGGGTGATCTGATTCTATCACATGTATAAATATTAAATGCTTATATATTATTGCTTTTCACTGGTAAAATGTCTATTGGGGATAAATCTACCTACTGTTTTTCTTTTCAAGCACTTTGTTTTGTTTTCTTGATTTTATTTGAATAACTTCCTGCCCTTTCTCTCTCTAAGCTTCCTGCATGCTGCATGTTTTCTCCGTCTTCCAGAAAAACTGTTTCCTAGATGTCCTACTTTCTAACTAATCAGCCAAAGGGATGTACCGAACGCAAAAAATAAAAATAAAAAGCTTTATATGCGCTGTGCTCCAGCAGCAATGAGTTGAAATCACCAGGGCACAGATTATGAACTCAGCTGAAAAGTACATGGAGTACCAGAGAATATGGGCTGATATAAGCGATCGCAAACGAATTACTTTGTTTTGGTGGAGTGATTTTGTGAATATAACAGCGGCCGCGCGCAGGACGTAGCTGGAGTATTTGAGCCATTACCGCTGCGTCCTCTCTGCTCATAGAATGCTAGCAAAGCTGAGTCCATAAATGATGTCATATACGGTAAGTGGATACTGGATCTTTTTTTCAGGCTTCCCGCAATTTGAATTTTTAGGAAACCCACATCTTGATTCTGGGTTTAAAAATGCATTGTAATTACCGCTTTACTGACAATTGTTCCGAGTAAATATTACAATTTTCTGTCCCTGTAAGGCCTTACATTACCACATTACAGCAAAAAGCAATGTATTATAGTAATTAATTACTTTTGTACCACATTACTCCCAACACTGACCACCTTTCACTGGACAATCTTTAGCTATTGATATAACTTAGAATACTGTGCAGACGTTTTAGGCAGGTCTGGAAAAAGGCACAACAGTGAGAAAGAGAGCTGCTGCAGCTTCAGTCAGAGGCGATAATGAATGATAAGAAATTTTAGCATGCGGGAGGCCCCTGCTGGTTGATTCTATCCACCAATCGGAGGCTCCCTCTAACAATAGGCATATATTTGAGCCAGCCAATCAGTAGTAGTGGACGTGTTAGTCCGGGCCAGCCCTGAGCGGTCCACTTGAGGATAAGGGCTGAAAAACCGCACGGTAGGATAGGGAGAAGTACTGGGCCACCCAGGTATGAATGAATATATGCAATGTGGGCTGGGCTGAGCGGCACCCCTATTACTGACCCTTAACACACTCAGCTCGGCTCGACTGGACTCTACACGGTTTGGGTGGTTTTCCATTACAGTTGAGAAACAGTTTTGGTGGGTGGGCCTGTCATAGATATGCGGCCTTCAGAGTTCAAAGATTAGCATGAGGTGATATGTGCACACATAACCTCTACACTAGGCAACAAAGGAGGAACTGATAGCAACAAAGAGTATTTGCTTAGTCCAAGGCTTTTTGTCATCCTCAGACAAGAAGAGACCTGGAAAATATCACGGGCAGCAAGGCAGAAGTACAGGATAGAGTGAGTGACTCCACCTCCCTGGCCAATCCGTAATCTTGTGTGGTCGGCCCGGCATCGTGCACTTGGAACTACAGTGAAGTGGTTCTAAAAAAATGGAGGACAACCACATACCGGTTGTTTGTGGAAAAGCCTCAGAACCATATAGAGCTGAGTCGCATTGAGTAGGTGGTAGTGGAAAAGGGTACCCTAAAGCCTAACGCTACCCTGTGTCTGACCCTATTAGGACTCCTCTGTTCCAGTTCTAGAGTCTGTTGTTCAAGCCGGTTCACAGCCCTCCTGCCTCATGTCTATGATTGCTGAGTGGAGGCAGCTGAGTTAATTAGTGAATGACACAAAGATGAAATAAAACTGATCCACAATTAAAAACATGATTAATGATCGAGTACAGACCCAATCTGCCTTGCTGACCACTGATTATTCCTGCTACTCCTGGACTTGTGAGTTTTCTTCCTGGCGCATGTTTTTAACCTTGCTTGACCTTTTTGACTCTGTCTCTGCTCACTGGACTGTGGATCTGTTTGCCACGGTTTATGTCTGCTCTGATTCTGACCTAGACAGATTATTCTAGTACTCCTGAGTTTTACATCACGAACCTCTTTCAGGGTTTCCCTTACATAGGTGTAGCCGTGGCGGGCTGCCACGGCTGAAATCCCATCGCCACGCCTACAAGATCCCAAGTTTTTTTTTTGCGCTGTTTCCCGAAGAAGCAGCGGGAACTACTATGTTGTCGCTTGTGATCACAGCCGGCGGGCAGCAAGGAGGAGCAGGAAGGGCAAGGTGCAGTTACAACATAAGTTACTGAGTTTAAAATTAGAAAGGTAGCAGTGGATATAATGCTTTTTGGTTTACATGTTTCAATAGCATTAAGATAAACAAGTGTTGACGATCTTGACAGGGTTTCCTCCAGTGCTTATTAGGCCAGTTTGTCCTCCCCCCACCAGGCTAAGCATCATTTATTCATGTAAAATTTATTTATGTTTTCATGTCTGACTTTAACCGCATCTAATACTTTATTACGATGTGAGCGCAACAGCGACAACTTAAGATCGATGTGTGAGCAGCCTGAGAGGTCGGGTGTTTCATCTGAACCCTTAAAACCTCCAGCAGTCTACGCTGCACTATTGACGTGTTAGCGCGCGGCGCTAACAACTTAGCGACGTGTCATTTCTCAGAGAACGCGTAAAAACACGTTGGACGCTTCTTCTGAAGCGGGAAAATAACACCTCTTCTTAAGCAGAGCACGACGTCGCCTCAGGTCCTTCACCCTCTGCCGAGCCGGTGTCGGTACAAGATCTGCTCGGGTGCAAGATCAGCTCGGAGTCCGTCGACTGCCGATGACGTTAAAGTAGTTGATTGGCTGAACATGAACCTGAATTTATCCTCATGTAATCCCCTTTTCATCTAATTAACGGTAGTGCGACTCTTGTTGCGAATGACCACAGTACCAATTCTTCTGTACTGAAACAATTGCCCCTCGGGGATGATTAAAGTTTTTTTAATTGAATTTGAATTGAATTACGGAATTACGTAATCACGTTACGTTGGTCCAGGCAAATCTTTCTGATGGAAAGATGGACAACTTTTACAAAGAAATCCATCATTACCTCTTTGAAAATACACTTTTAGCATAGAGCTGCATGTATATTAGGACTGAACGATTAACTGCATGTGCAATTAAATTGTGATGTGACAAAAGGAGATTTTTTAATCGCAAAGGCTGCAATTTGGCAGCGAGTGGTTAGCGCAATGCTAATATACATGGAAAAACCCATAGGAATGCTAATGCTAATATCACCGATTACATTCTTACGAATTATGAATTAGAAACGTGCCAAATGATTACATTTGGAGTCTAATAGAAAGTAAAACCACCATCAATCAAATAAGTACAGACAGGTATTTTAGTAAAGCCAGAAAACTTTTAACTCCAGCTAGCAACTATGAGCGTAACTGAACTACGCATGGACAAGATATACGGGACACACTTCTTTCCTGCAAATACAATTTCACAGGTGTTGCTAATACCTATGATCCTTCAAGGGATGTGCTCAAAGAGGAGTTCAACACAATATAGTGTTTTATTTTACAAATACCATTATAAACACAAACTTAGGTCTTAAGAAACATTTAAATAACGAAACTGCTAAATTCTTTCCAACAGTATAGATGTGTAGTGTATTTTGTCCGAGTGGGTTTGCCGTACTTTGACGTCATCTGCAGTCGAAGGACCCCGAGCCGATCTTGCACCCGAGCAGATCTTGTACCGACACCGGACTGAGCTCGATAACATTGACCCAGCACAGCCACTGGGTCGTTGGAGCTGCCCCGTGACTGCCTGATGGAAAACCAGCAGGTTTCATCAGACTCGTAAAGTTTCTTGTTTTTGCTGGGGACCCCCTGTATTTTACCGCTCCCTCCTGCAGTCTTCCCCTATTAACATTTAAAATGATTCTGTAAATTCTGTGTATCAATAGAAAAAATCTCTGCCTCTGCCAGCTGCAGTAAATGTAGTTTCCAAATAATAAATAAGAGGTGCATTCATCTGTGTATCTCCTTTGATCCGCATTAGTGATATTCTCAGCACCAGAACAGTGAAGCAAAGAAACAGATTCCTGAGTTTGTTAGTAATTTTATTTATTAGGTGCATCTGACCTGTTCTATTCTCTGAAATGAGATCAAATTGGTACTTCTATGGGTTGTCTCCTCTCTGCACTAGAAAATTTTACTTTATTTAGAGACGTGTCAATTTCTCCCCAAGCCCCCCCGGCCCCACCGCCACAGCTGGAAAATTCCTAGGGGAAACACTGCTCTTTTCAACCACTATTCTGAGTTTCCCATTCACCTGCTTCCATGGGACCTCAGTGATGAGCTCTAAGCATGAAGCAATCCTTGCGGTGCTTACCTCTGAGGAGAACCTGGGAACTACCCCGGGATGGTAAATTTAGGAAATACTGTTTACCCAATTACCCAGTCTAGAGTCCCATCAGGCCATGACATCATTACAGCAAGACCCTGGTATGTTGCTGCTACTACTTCCTTACTATAGAAGTTTGGAGAATTATGAGACGAAATGTGGAGTCTTTGCATTTGAAAACAAAGCTGCATTCAGTTCTCACCTAGATGTTTTTTCAATTACTAAATTCAGACTGTGAGACTAAAAGTTTGCTTCAGCTTAGCCAAAAGGGTTCTCCAGTGGGTCAATATCTTGCTAATTTTCATGTGAAACTGATGCTTTACGCTCCCATAACCACTCTCTTTCAATTTAGGCCAAATAAATCCTGGCACTGTCATCTAATCTAATTGTCGTGGTCATTTAAGGAATGAGAAGCTGCTCGGTGCATCAGTTAGTTAAATAACTTGCTGCCAGCTAAACCATAATAAACACTGCAGTAGGAAGATGTCCAGATTTTTATTTACTTCTCAAAGATTTTATTTTGATGAAAAACCTTGCATCAAAGCATTTTTGATGTTGAGAGTCTGGATAAGCTGAATAAGTTCAGAGTGCTGTACCTCTTTCATGTGTGTTTTCACTCCTCAGTCCCTGAAAGCCTCCTTTGGGCATGCCCTGCAGCAACATGGAGGACAACTTCTGATCCAACTTGTCCGCACAAGAAACTTGGAGAGCCTGAAAAACAGCAATCCTTTTTTTTTTAAAGTTCTGTACCTTTTCTGTTTGAAAAGTCACTAAATAAACCACTGCATCAAAAAGCAGCAGCGGCAAAGTTGGAAATCTATACAGAGGCACAATAAAAATGTCAGGTTTCATTTAGGCACACAAGCATCAGGCCTCACTTTTAGTTTGGCCAACTCTTCCTCCGGCGTTTGCTCCCTCAGCAAAACAGATCTAATCAAATCAAGTGTTCATTACAGGAAGACGGAGGAAACCTGCGGTTCCTTCAGCGTAGGAAAGCAAAAGGAAAACAGCTGAAATACTGTATGTTGATTTGATGCTGCTGTTCCACCTCCTCCTGATGGCTTCTGGGTTAATTACAAGGCAGAGTTGTGCAAAGGTAACTAGACAGGATAATATAATAAAGGCTCAAGTTCCTGTTGGTGAGAAGATAGAAAAACAGAAGCAGCCCTTGTACTACATGACTGAGCAAAACATTTACTGCACCTATTTGAATAATGTTGTTTGGGCTTTATTGAATGTTTGTTTTATATGCAAACAGTGTTAGCTTTACTTTTTACAGCCTCTATAAAAGAAAGAGGACTGGAAAGGAACGTTCGTTGAAAGGTTAGTAAAGAATGGATTCAAAATAAATTGATAAAAAATGTATTTTTTTAATGAAGCCTGTGTTTGTGCAGGTTTTGTTAAGCTAACACTCTTATACGAATGTTTCAGATAAGCAAACACATTTAAATATCAGACATGAGGAAGTTTTTACATAATAGTTTTGTCTATTAAAGCTGGGGTACGTAGTTTTAAAGCTTTAAAGTAAAACTTTAAAGTTTGACTGTCTGACCCTGTTGGTAAATGGCTGTATTTGTATAGCGCCTTCTTAGGGTTTTATAATAATAAGAGGTTTTATTTAAAAGCACCTTTCTGGACACCCGAGGTCATTTTTCATTAAGAGATTAAATAGAATAAAACATTAAAAACTGTTTAAACTTAAAGGGACTTTACAAAGTTTTGAATTTTTATGCTTGCGATTGCCCCCTCAGGCCAAAAGCGTAATGGCAGCTTCAATAGTAGGCTCGTGCACGAGGCGCGCTTGCTGTACGTGCACACTCCTTAACGAAAATAACAGCTGAGACAGTCGTGTGTGTGTGTGTGTGTGTGTGTGTGTGTGTGTGCGTGCGCGCGTGTGTGTGTGTGTGTGTGTGTGTGTGCGTGCGCGTGTGTGTGTGTGTGTGTGTGGCCCGGAGGACAGAGGACAGGAGAACACGCAGCTAATTAATTCAATCTTTTGGTTCTGTACCTTTCTCTTCAGCACAGCCGACAAAGGTTTATGATGGGTCAGTCCTCCTGCATGCTCAGATCATTCCCTTCCCTTGCTTGAAAAATTGTTCCAAAATGAAAGTTGAACCCACATCGTTTTTATCTGTGAATTCAATGCCGTTTGGCGAGTCTCAAATAAAAATTTGGGCATCTTACTTAAAAAAATATACCATTAATGTAAAAAATACACTCTAAATAAATTATGTTCACATCCAGAATCAAACCCGGGTCTTCTACACGGGAGTCCACCATCTTACTAGGTGTGCTAAAGCACCAGTGACATCATTTGTATCTGTAACATTTATATCCTTGATGACTGCTGAAACAACGTTCAAAGAACGGTTCAGAGCGAAAATGGCTATTTTGTTGCTAATTTGCAGGAAATATCTAGAAGAAAGTTCTACAGAAAGTAGCTAAGGGTCCTCAGAAATGTAGCTAGGTTCGTCACTAGGCATTAGGAACAGCGACAAAGTCGCTGAGTTGGCCCTACCTCACTCTCTGCTGCTAAAGCTATGGATAGCAAATGCTACGGGCTATGCCTGAGCGTGAATGCACATGAAGCAGCCTGCTCGACCCGAGCATCTCTCTTTTTCTGTGATTTTACAGAAAAATAGGCAATCACAGTAAAAATGCCAGGGCTCATTCTACAGGACCAGGGCATTGCAGGAGAATGTATGAAGAAGAAATTTATTATTTCTATACATGTTTTGGCTGTCAAACTTCCATAATGCCCCTTTAAAGCAAATACTATAAGACAGTAGAAACAACCAGCGATACGCAGTAGTGAGACTATGACGGATAAGCTGCCCTGAACAGGTGTGTTTTTAGCCTGGATTTTAAAAGAGGGATGAGAGTCAGTGTTTCGGACGTCAGGTGGCAATGAGTTCCAGAGTTTAGATGCAGAACCGGCAAAAGCTTTAGTGACAGGACGGGAGAAAGGCATTGCAAGATGGATCGATGTGGAAGATCGGAGGGAACGAGAGGAGGAAGCAATGTTAGGAATGTCACATGGATATGGAGGAGCAAGATTGTGAATGGAGTTGAATGTAAAGAGAAGGAGTTTAAAAATGATCCTGAACTTAACAGGCAACCAGTGGAGTTCTTGAAGGGCTGGGTTTGAGTGACTGAGTGATTGTGTGGGCCACTGAGTTCTGGATGAGTTGAAGCAATTTTTGAAGAAGGCCATAGAGGAGAGAATCACAGTAACCAACACGAGAAGTTACGAGACTATGGACCAGGATGGAAGCAGCACAGGCAGAGAGGGAGGGATGAAGGAGGTTCATGTTGCAAAGGTGGAAATAAGTGGAACAGGTGACATTACTTACATGATCAGGTGTGTGAGAAGGTGTCTGTTTTCTGAATCGTCTCTCGTCACTTCCTGTGCGGTAAGGTGCTTTAAGTCGATTCCTGTTTTCAGTGTTGTAAACCGTGTAGCTGTTTGGTGTTTGTGGCACGCTAAAATTGATCTGATTTCTCTGTCCTGGGACGTTTCTGAGTTATTGTAGCTCGTAAGCTTGCTAAAACACACATTTTCTGTTGTTCCACCGAGCAACCAAATTTCTCATTTCTAATTTCTTGACTGCCTTCTGCTTGTCAAATAAAATATAAACGGTTTGAAAGTCCTTCTGCAAAAACTCACCATGGACAATTACAACAGTCATGGGCAGCACCAGGCGGTAGCTTGGTGTTGCTAAAACAATGGCCAGATTCGGCCAAGAAACGGCGTAGTAGCCCCAAATACTGAATCACCCACTCTACTCTTCAGTCCATGCCGTTGGACACCAGAGAACCCGTATAAGATCATAGGCCATTTCTAAATATGTGTACTCATCTGAACTTGTGTTCTCACGTCCTCGTGAAACGTCATCAACGATGGCCCAAGTAGAGCCCTGCACTGAAGCCCTAGGCCCTCGGGTTGGGTCGGCCCGACGGCCCTCGGGCCGGGCTTCGGGCCAACGACTGTGCAATTACCTCGGACATGGGCCGGGCCGGATGCCTTTATTTTTAATCGAATTCATTTAAAAAAATTGAAACACAAACGCAGCAGTAGAGCCCTGCGCGGGACTGTTTTCTTCATCCCGCTCCTGCCCGCTCCCGCTGAATTTCTGATAATTACCGCCTGCAACTGCAACGTGTTTGGAAAACACTCGCTTCAGTGGGAGGAATCTTCCTGCATGCGCTCTGGTTCTGCGATGCGCTCCAAACCCCTCTCCACAACTTCAGCTCCCTGTGCACATATGCGCTGACAGCGAGCTGCGCTGAGCAGCTCAGATGTTCAGGTGGGAATCTTTTCTTGGGTGATTTAGCTACATCTGCGATGTGTGTAACGAATAAAATGTCAGTTCATCTGCATGCGTCGGGGTAATTATTTCTATTCTGGAACTATCCGGTCAACTCAAGCCCTGCTTTTGACTGTTCTGTTTTCTTGTGAAAATTGTTGGAAAGAGATCAAATTTAACTTGATTAACACCAGAGCCAGTGCGCCGTCATCTCCGTGACGGTAAACGAGGGAAAAACAAATTGATCGGATCCTGCACGTCTTTTAACACATTGGTCAGGATTGACGCACTTTGTTTTCATTTAGCTGGTTAAAAAAAAAAATTCGGGCTCGAGCCGGGCCAGAGAATCCTGTAAACGGGTCGAGCTGGGGCTCCACCCCCTCGGGCCAGGCCGGACACGGGCTCAGATTTTAGGCCCGTGCAGGGCTCTAGGCCCAAGTACTGTTCTAATTCCTAAGTATGCATCATGGCAAGTTCACTCCAAGTTCCCGGATATGTCCTTGTTCCACTCATTGTATTAAGGATGCATCAATGCGTCCTTCTGCGGACTTGGGGCAGCAAGATATCCCATAATGCATTGCGCAGAAAACTGTTATACTCCAAACATCAGAGGAGGAAAACTCAAAACTTTAGTGTTTTATATCAGAAATGCAAATAAAGAAAATATGAAGTTGCCTGTTGTTGTAAATAATAGTGTGTAACCTGTCAAATCTGCTGTGTGCATTTGTTTTTTCAGACTCTTCACAACCCATCAAATGCTAATTAGCTAACCCACTATCAAAATAAAAGCAGCTGTGCTTTAAATAGCTCTGTTTTATAGAAAACTATAAATTGTCCTCATTTAACAGTGGCAGATACTGGTATTTTATCGAGTTTGATCAAAAGTACACAAAATATTATACAAATGATATGTATTCGTTGTTATTTTGTTATTTAAGGGTCAAACTAGACTTTTATTTTTATGTCAGGTCATTTTTTTAACCGTAGCAACATCAAATCAAATAAAAGGAAATCAACTTTGTTTATATAGCACTTTTCATACAAAAAAATTGCAACTCAAAGTGCTTCACAGATTAAAATGGCCCCATAGATCCCATATTCCCATCCCAGCCCCCCTCACCAAGTATAAAACAATTGACAATTACACTCCCCCCCCCCCCCCCCCCGCAAACCAATTTCCAAGGTGAACGTACACTCACCCTTACACACACACACACACACACACACACACACACACACACACGTGAACAACAGAGTAAACAATAGGCTGAGTTCAGATGGGTCAGGTGATGGACGACACATCATCAGCGGAGCCATCTGCCTCGACAGCAACAGATCCACGGCAGCAGCCAAGACACCGGCCCATGACGCCCAGGGAGGGAGGGCGGAGACCCCCACCACTGCCTGGGCACTACCCGAGGAGCGCCCTGGCCGCCGCCGCCGACCACCGGCCCCAAGGCAGAGGGCTCTGCGGAGCCCTCTGCCTCAGGGAACATGCAGCTCTTGTTGCCATGACGCAATGTAGAACAGTTCTGTTCCAGATGCGTCCTCGTCCTTCCATAAGAGACACTCTGCTGTATATTCCAAGAACAGACTTGTCAAGTACACAAGAACGTACTAGTGTACGTGGGTATTGGCAATGGCTATCCTATTTTAAATAAATTGTTGAACAAAAGAGCTTGTCTGAAAACTGCATCTAGTTTTTACCAAGGTTGTCTTAGATATTAAAATCGGTTTGCTGGTCTGAAATATTCAAAGGACAAAAAAATGGTGAAACACATTTTCTGGGCCGCATTTCTCTGTGTTAGGGTTTTTATGCCCTTTCATTTTCTTCTTCCGTGATGATCAGAAATCCCTCAGTAAACAGTGGCCTTTGAAGGAGACACAATGGACACTCCCTCCATGAGACAACCTAAATGTAGACATTCCTCTAACTGAACCAGACCTTGAAAGGCTTTACCTGACACATGAACTGTACCGGGTCTGCCACGTTTGACAGAAGGCAGGTGAGTTCCTCAATGCTCGTGTAGTACTGCAGCTGTGAGCTGCACAGTGGCTTTCCACTGCTGTAGACGGTCACCCTCACATTTCCTGCAGGAAAGTCTGCGGCCGAACACACACAGAAGTCACACATATGCAGTAACACCAGTCAGTGTTTCTGTGCTTTTGCTCACCTGGTGCGCCGACATACAGGATCCGCTCATTCCAGCGAACAGGCTTCACTCTCACTTTCTGATTCCGACCGCTGAACTCCACCTCACAGTCGTCGTCGGCCTCCTCGTTTTTCAGAAGAACAAACACCTCCGTGCAGCTCTGCCAGGCAGACAGTAACAGGAGACTGCTGTGTGAGTCTGCTGCTTTCCGATCAAACACACCGGATTACCAGAGGAGTGTGTCTCACCCTGCAGGGAACTCTTGAGGGAATGACCACAATGTTGGACCTGACCCCGTCTGCTCCAGATGAGTGCATCTGTTGGGCCTTCTGCTCTGATCCAGATGTTCGACATGCCCCTGTAAAACGTGGAAGCAGTTTGTCTTGAAGAGGCACTTCACCCATACTCACTTACCTCTTCGGGTTATTTTTAGTCAAGTAACTTGCAAATTTAGTGTCTTTCTTGCAAGACAGTCATGATTTGCAGCGTTTTATGAAGTGCTGCTGACCAGCTACTGTTTCTTTTTGCACCACTGTGGTGTTTTTGCATAGACGACTGTGACCATGGACTCTCACAATGCATTTAATTGTTCATGAGGGAAATGGGTTGTGTGGGGAAAAGCTACTTTTGTTCTTTGATGTTCTCGTTCAAAGCTCTTTAGAGGTTCAACTGCTGGAAAAGTTCAAGTAGTGGGTGTGAGGTCTGAGATGGTTTTTGACGCTCCTTTTTCCATGCCTGGGAAAAATAGCTACTGGCTATGGGGGGAGGTGAGTGGGACAGTGTGAAACCGACTTGTAATAGAAAACTCCCACAACTCTTAAAATTAGTATTTCATGTAAAATACAAATTTGAGTACAATATTTTACCTTTTATTACTGTGTCATTTAGAAATATTTCAAATCTTAATGGGATGTTTGTTTTCTAACCTAACCACCAATACTACATCATGTTTGCATAATGGGGAAATGTTGCACATGCATGCTATAATGGTATCTTTAGCATATTTGTCAATTTGTTTAAACATTTATTAACTTAATTGTAGTGTCAGTGTGAGCATGCTAACTTTTTAATTGCACGCTTGATTGACTAAATACTTGAAAATGTCAAAAGGTGTTTCCCCACATGTCTGACGGAGGTCCCATATTGGTTTACGTTTGATTTCAAAATCATTTCTAGATGTTTTAGATCATTTGCTTTACTAGGTTGAATTACTAATTTTAGCTGCAATAGATGCAAAAATTTGGAAAATAAATTATTTCATGCCTCTTAACAACGTTCTAACATAGTTTAGCTATAAATGTATGGTGGATGTTAAAAAATTAATAAAGTGGTTTTCTCACATTTGTCTTAAAACCTCCACCAATAAAACGTTTTGGACCAAAAGCAACTACTGTATCATCGGGTTGTTGGTCTCGCTGAACCATTGCACTTTCCTGGGTCCTCCGCTCATTACACACTCACATATTTACCAGCAGAACACCACTGGTGTGAGAGGTTCTCCTCTTAATAATATCAGAGAAGGAGAAACAGCCGGCTGCTACCACTTCAACTTTGGGACAAACTACCAAAAAGAAAAATACCATCTGAAGTCACGGACAACAAAAGATGTTTAGACCTTTAAAAAGGTGACTGGTGTGGCTGAGGTTTTAGACAAATGCAAATAAACCACTTTATTATTAGTGCTATTAATACAAAATATTTATAACTATACTATGTTAGAACATTGTTAAGAAGCATGAAATTATCTTTTAAGCTAGCTTGTTTTGCAGATTTGCCATTATAGACGTTCAGAGAGTAGACGCCATGTTGGCAGGCAACAAAGGTAAACAAAATGAATGGGATCGGCTTGGATTTTACTCCGTCGGAGTTTACTTCACACTTTGAAACTGAAGAAATCTTTTTATATAGTCAGAAATTAAATAGATTAAACATCTCCAACCCTTACCGTGCCCCTGGGATACTTTTTAAAAACGCCAGAAGCTGTTGGAGCGGACCTGGCCAGGGAACGCCTTGGGATTCCCCCGGAGGAGCTGGCCCAAGTGGCTGGGGAGAGGGGAGTCTGGGCCTCTCGACTTAGGCTACTGCCCCCGTGACCCGACTCCGGATAAGCGGATGAAACTGGATGGATGGATGGATGGATGAATGGATGGATGGATGGATGGATGGACAAATAACAGATTTACATGTAAGAAGTTTAAACAGAGTGCTGTTCTGTTTGAACGTATAAACTGAACGCCAAGAGAAATCACTAGTCTGATTTTTTTCCGTGAATAAAATAAATATGTCAGGCAGGAGCGTCTCAGGATCTGTCTGAGATCTGTCTCGGTGAGACAGATAATAGCAATCCAAAGTGCTTTTTATGTGTGATCTGACAATTGATCAACCATTGCTTAAAAATTAAATACAGCTTAGCCGGTTAATTGCTGTGATCATAAGATACGTAAACAGCAGCACGCAGAACTCACGAGACAATGTTTTACGTGATGTTTACTTGTTGCTCTGAGTATCCATCCATCCATCCATCCATCCATACATACATCCATCCATCTATTTTCATCTGCTTATCCGGGGTCAGGTCGCGGGGGCAGTAGCCTAAGGCGAGAGGCCCAGACTTCCCTCTCCCCAGCCACTTGGGCCAGCTCCTCCGGGGGAATCCCAAGGCGTTCCCTGGCCAGGTGAGAGACATAGTCCCTCCACCATGTCCTGGGTCTACCTTTAGGTCTCCTCCCGGTTGGACGTACCCGGAAAACCTCACCAGGGAGGCGTCCAGGAGGCATCCTGACCAGATGCCCGAGCCACCTCAACTGGCTCCTCTCGATGTGGAGGAGCAGCGGGTCTACTCCGAGCCCCTCCCGAATGACCGAGCTTCTCACCCTATCTCTAAGGGAGAGCCCAGCCACTCTTCGGAGAAAACTAATTTCGGCCGCTTGTATCCACAATCTCGTTCTTTCGGTCACTACCCAAAGCTCATGACCATAGGTGAGGGTAGGAACATAGATCGACCGGTAAATTGAGAGCTTTGCCTTCTGACTCAGCTCTCTCTTCACCACGACAGACCGGTACAACGCCCGCATCACTGCAGATGCAGCACGCTCCAGTATTCCCTCACTCGTGAACAAGACCCCGAGATACTTAAACTCCTCCACTTGGGGCAGGACCTCATCCCTGACCCGGAGAAGGCATTCTACCCTTTTTCAAATCAAGACCATGGTCTCAGATTTAGAGGAGCTGATTCTCATCCCAGCTGCTTCACACTCGGCTGTGAACCGCTCCAGCGAAAGCTGAAGATCACGTTCTGATGAAGCCAACAGGACCACATCATCTGCAAAAAGCAGAGACCTGATCCTCAGGCCACCAAAACAGATGCCCTCCACACCTTGGCTGCGCCTAGAAATCCTGTCCATAAAGGTTATGAAAATAATTGGTGACAAAGGGCAGCCTTGGCGGAGCCCAACTCTCACTGGGAACGAGCCGGACTTACTGCCGGCAATGCGGACCAAGCTCTGACACCGGTCATACAGGGACCTAACAGCCCGTATCAGAGGGCCTGGTACTCCATACTCCCGGAGTACCCCCCACAAGGTCCCCCGAGGGACGCGGTCAAACTCCTTCTCCAAATCCACAAAACACAAGTAGACTGGTTGGGCAAATTCCCACGCACCCTCCAGGATCCCCCTAAGGGTATAGAGCTGGTCCAGTGTTCCACGGCCAGGACGAAAACCACATTGCTCCTCCTGAATCTGAGGTTCAACAATCCGACGGACCCTCCTCTCCAGAACCCCTGAATAGACCTTACCAGGAAGGCTCAGGGGTGTGATCCCCCTGTAGTTGGAACACACCCTGCGGTCCCTCTTTTTAAATAAGGGAACCACCACCCCGGTCTGCCAGTCCTGCAGGACTGCCCCCGATGTCCACGCAATATTGCAGAGCCGCATCAGCCAACACAGCCCCACAACATCCAGAGCCTTAAGGAACTCCGGGCGGATCGAATCCACCCCTGGAGCCTTGCCACAGAGGAGCTTTTTAACCACCTCAGTGACCTCAGCACCAGAGATTTGAGAGGCCAACCCAAAGTCCCCAAACTCTACTTCCTCACTTGAAGACATGTCAGTGGGATTGAGGAGGTCTTCGAAGTATTCTGCCCACCGATCCACAACGTCCTGAGTAGAGGTCAGCAGCACACCGTCCCCACTATAGATAGTGTTGGTAGCACACTGCTTTCCCCCCCTGAGGGCCGGATGGTGGACCAGAATCTCCTCGAAGCCTACGGAAGTCTTGCTCCATGGTCTCACCGAACTCCTCCCATGCCCGGGTTTTTGCCTCGGCGACCACCCGAGCCGCGTTCCGCTTGCTATGAGTAATAAGACAGAAAAAGCCACGCCAAAATAAGTTTAGAAAGCCAACTAAGAATCGTAATAAACGCATTTAAAAGAAATACCATATACGGTTGAGGAAGCATTTGTTTAAGTACCTGATATAAAGTGGTCGCTGCATAAGCGAAAACCTTTACTCTCGGGATCCCACAGTTTAATTTTAGCCTGGTCACTAGTGCGTTTTATTGCAATGATCCAACGTTTGGGGGGGTGGGGGTTTGGGGGGTGGGGGTGGGGGGTGGCACAATCTACCATATTTCCCATTTGACTGAGTTTTCTGACAATAACAAATAGCCCAGCTGTGGGCTTCTGCCTGCCAAGATGGCGCCGTTTCGATTTGAACTGTTGCATGCTGGGAGACGTGACGTCAACTCCCGGAGCTCTATAGCTTTAATAAATGTTAAAATTGTCCTTTTAGGGAATTTATGAAGACACATTCAAAATTTTTCATTACAGATTTAATATTGATGCAATACAGATTTTATTGCAAATAAAGTATCAGCCACAAAGTGCACAAACTTTACCTAAAAACTTCTAGCCTTCATGCACTAATAAGCACCATCCGGTATGAAAAGCAGAGGTGCTTAAGGGTTAAAATGTACCTTATCATCGGATCCTTGTCTGAACCCCTTCTCCGTATCAGTGCCGCAGAGTGCTATAACATTTGCATTGCAGTGTGCAATCAGTGGCAGTCTAATTTGCATCAGCTGTTCCTCCGTACTCACCTGTTTAAACAGAAACCCACTTCTCCAAGTTTGGATTTGGAATTGCAGATTGTGGAATTAGGAAAAAGGGAAGATGAAGGCATGAGGGTATTGACAGGTCAGATAGGGACGTGTGGCTTGTTTGATCATGGTAAGAGACATGAGTAATTCAACACACAGTTCTCTGGAAACAGTCAGCAAACACGTTTCTGGGATATTTCAGGAAAACAAGTTGGGTGTACTAATCCTCGTTTAAAACTGCTTGATTTCAAACTGTCATAGCTGTTCTAGTTAATGTCAGAACTCTGTGTGGCTTATCCCTGTTCACATGGTAGGATGACCAGGCTGATTTTTGATCCGTTCCTCCCCTTCCAATTACCCGAATGCTCTGGGGATAATCTTATCAGATATTTCTGCTGTGTGCGGCATAATCAGAGCACTCTGGTCGGTTCAGAGGCAGGTTGGGACCAACCATTCCAACCACAAATCGAGGTTTTAACACATATAACACATAAAACTGAGATCCTCATCTGTGCCCCAGACAAGCTGGTTCCCAAAGTCAGAGACTCTCTTGGTCAGCTTGCTTCTCACACCAAACCTTCCGTCAGGAATCTTGGCGTGACCTTTGACCCGGCTCTCACCCTGGATTCTCATGTCAGTTATCTTGTTCGCTCTTCCTTCTTCCATCTCAGGAACATTGCTAAGCTGAGTCCCGTTCTGTCTCGCTCTGAACTTGAGACAGTTCTCCACACCTTCATCTCCTCACGCTTAGACTACTGTAACTCTCTTTTCACGTGTCTGAGCAGAACCTCCCTGAACCGTCTACAGGTGGTTCAGAGTGCCTGTGCTCGGCTTCTGACCAAGTCCTCCAAATACACCCACATCACCCCGCTTCTCCTCCAGCTTCATTGGCTGCCAGTCAACTTCAGGGTTCATTTCAAGATCCTGGTTCTGGTCTATAGGGCCTTACATGGACAAGCACCATCTTACATTGGTGATCCCCAGCAGGTCCCTGAGGTCCAGTGATCAAAGCCTACTGGTTGTGCAGCACCAGGCTAAAGACCAAAGGTGACAGATCATTTGCTGCTGTGGCCCCCAGACTCTGGAACTCTCTCCCCCTGAGCCTGAGATCAGTGGACTCAGTGGTCTCCTTCAAAAAGCAGCTGAAGACTCACTTGTTCAAGCTGGCTTTTGTATGACCTTCTTCACCACTCTCTCTTTATTCTGCTCTCCCCACCTATTCCACCTTCCTCGGGATCCACTGATTTCCCTCTTTCCTATTCACTCTCTTTCTTTACATTATTTAATCACAATTGTCTATTTTAGCTCATTTTAAATATATTAAACATTTTCTAAATGTGTTTTTATATTTTTACATTTTTTGCTTTTGTGAAGCGCCTCGTGATTTTTATCTTGAGAGGCGCTATAGAAATGATACTTTCTTCTTCTTCATATTAGATTGTCTTGATCTGACTTTGAAGAAGAAACTAACACATTGCCTGTTGAATGTGATGTATTGCCAATCAGACAACAAAGTAACATAAGCATGCTACACTGTTCTCTGCCATGTTTATTCACTCAGGAGCAGCCGGTGGTGTGTATGGCAGCCCCACCTGTAACAGTTTGCCCCAGGGCTGCATTTCCACCACACGAGTGGAACTCTGAACAAATATCATTTACCATCACTCAATCACCACCAGATCTCAATAAAGTAAATAGGCAGAACGTGGGGCCTGTCCTGTACATGCCTTCATCTTACGTTATTAAACTCAAACTGCTTTGAGTTTCAAGTAGACGTCCACTGATCCAGGTTTTTTTTCCTGTGGCAGATACCAATACCAATTTTTAAAAAGGTTTTCATTCTGACAAATTTATAATTAAACCTAAACACGTATTCATTTGTTTATTTTGATTTTTGGGACTAATATGCGCTCTAAGTAGTGGATCTGCTTGTCAAAAAGGTAAAAGACTGCAGTGTACTTCTTGGGTTAAATAATAATCAGTTAATCTCTAGTTTTAAGGCCTTTATGCTGAGATTTCAAATTGAAAACAAAAATTTCAAACTTCATCCAACCAGCCTGGTTTCTCAGACCTTCATTAAGTTGAGGTGGTTCACCCATCCCCAAACCTTGCTCTTCCATGTAGGGTTGGATTCTGAAAGGCCTTTCGAACGACAATGCGAGAAATATTTTGGAGTCAGAACCATACCTTTTCTCACAATGTCAATCACACTGGCCATGTAGTCAGGAGCATCCTGTTCACTGGAGATCTGCAGGCATTCTTCGCCGTCCAAGGGCACCAGCTCCAGCAGTGGGGTCAGACTGTCCACCCCACAAAGCAGCACGACCACGCACGCTGCAGGACTCAACACACGGGACAAGAAGAAGCGTCGCATCTGGCAAAGACTCTCCAGCATTCCCTCGGTGAGGATCAGGAGCTTGCATTTGTAGCTAGACAGCCTCAGGAAGTCGTCCCGTCGGCTGGACATTGTAGAAATATCATAGCAGCAGATCCCATCCTCTGGGATTGGGCCAGTAAAAACGGACAGGAGGTAGCTCGCCCACTGCTTTGCCTCTGTCTCGTAGAGGATCAGCAAATCCTCTGTCAACAAGTAATAAAATAAACCAACAGTCGTTCATTTTCTGGAACAATGGTCATCCAACTTAACTAGAACATTAAAAAACAAATGAAATAATCGAGATGTATAATTTTAAGTGTTGATCATCTCTGTTGTTTACCTGGCTGGCTCATTTCTACAGCAGTGCTCCTGTTGGCAGGTCCTGACACACAGTAGAATGAAAACCAGGAGGGCTATAGTCAAATGCAGCTGAGATAAGAGGGAGTTTCCTGCTGTGTCATTGTATTAACACCTTCAAAACCCCACGCACAAACACCTCTCTGCTCTGGTGAAAAGCTCTGACAATTCTGCTTCAGTTGTGCTGATCAGTTCAGTTCCCCAAACGTGCAAAAATCACAAAATACCTGATTGTTAAAACATCTATGGTTTAGATAGTTCAGTCGGAAAAAAATATCTGAAGAAACTGACTGATATGAGTGTTAATGACACTAACACACAATAATGAGCCAAAACCTACTATTGATGCTAAAACTAAAAATTAAAATCCCACTTTTGTGACTTTGCTCGTTGTTTGACACAATAAGAAGGAAGTGAGCAGAGAAGGAAAAGGGCAAATATTAAAGGTGAGCGTCTAGCTGACAGGTAACCAGAAAACCAAGCGTCTGGGTCACGGACTTGACCAGAGTTTAATTAAGTTTGCGTGCAAGAACCTGAGGCGTGCTACAGCTAACGATCTGGTGTAAATGTCCCCGGTGTGAGCGTGGATAAAACGGATGTTCTGACCTGTTGCACTTACACAGAAATGCAAAAGCTCAGGGCTTCATTAACCGCCGCCACCTGCTAAACAACTGACTCACATCAGACGGTATCTTCCTACCAGCACCAGTCATTTATAGTCAAATGAAGGTTAAAATATAAAAACCAGCCAGTGAAAGCTGAAATCTGCTTCATGCAAATCCCCCATGCTGTGTATCTGGTGACTCATCAGTGAGAGATCAACCATGGGTGCAGTTTCACACCAACTTTGTTCTGTTCCTGAGTCTGCAGCGACCTAATCTGGACATACCACGTGCTGTGTGACACCTGCATCTGCTTTAATTAGTGGCACAATGACAAACAGGAGAGTTCTAAACAAAACGGGACGTTTGTGACCATGTCGTCAGTGTGAACCACCAAGTGTGAAGCTACAAAAGGTGTCCTGAGGGTGGTGCCAGCGGTAAAGATATAGGGCAGTTTAAATCTGATGTTTTCTCACCTTTGAACCGTGAATACTGCCCAAAAGGATTTTCAGATAAAATGAAAAGGCATCAAATTAAAATAATGAAGCAACAGTAAATGTTAGTTCTCTTTAAAATGAGAGATTTCATGTTTCAGAACAAAATGTTGGTTCCTGAATGCTCCATCACAAAACAAATGATCCTGCCTGTTGTCTGCTGGAGATAGGCACCAGCCTCCCATAACCCTGCAAAGGAAATATTAATAATAATTATGGAAATTGGTTGGGAGAAATGATCAATTAATGTAGACCGAATCAAGACCTTTCAGAAGATTTCACATTAGAAATTCAATTTTATATCAATGAGGTTCAAGAAAACCTTTTTATACATGAAAAAACATAGAAGCAGCCACTCACCAGTGTTGTTCATGTCATGCGTGTTGAGCATCTGTTCATCTGGAAATTTTTTTTCAATAAATCTTTTGTCAAAGTCCAATTATCAATGTTGTAATTGTTTTTTTTCTGAGGTAAATGGAACACACCATGATGCCCATTGTTAAAGGTGTGGTTCACTGGACAAACATTTTTAAATGATAATTTCTTATTATAGTTGGTCACTCAATATATACTATAGTTTGTCATACAGGCTGAACATGAAAATAGTCTCCTACATCTATCCCCTGCATTAGCTTCTGATAGAAAATAGACGGTGAAACTCTAAAGCCGGGCGCACACTGTGACTTTTTCACTTTTTTGAGCCGATTTTCCACTCGTGCGAGAATCCACGAGATCGGGGCGAGTTTTGCGCCAAGCGTCGTGTAGTGTACAGGGGGTTACGAGAGGCGATTAACACCACGTGACCAGCTACCGATCAGCAATCGTGAGCTCGCACGGACTTCTGGCGTGTTTAATATTTTGCTCGTCCCTCGTGAGGGTATCACACTGCTGAAGCGGCACTGCGAGCAGCTGCGACCCAAAATGTATCAGAACCGCTCACGGCGCATGCGCAATCCTGCATCAATACCGCTCCCCGCTATTTCCCTAATAACACACGTTCGTTTTAATTTCTACATGTTTTTTTTACTCACAAAGATTGTCAAGAAAGTGTGTTTGTTGTGTTCATGTCAAATTAAACTGATCACAAAACACAGATTTACTTTCTTTATTTCGTTTTCCTCATCCAACCCCCATAAATCGCTGTGTGTCCTCCTGCAGCACTCCCGAAGGACAACAGGCAAAACAAGACAAAAAAGTCTGACGTGTTGTGTAAAAACTGCTATTTTAAGCATATTTTTAGGGCCGACGTGTTGCTACCGGACGTACAGTGTGAGCAGTCAGGTCGCATCCGAGAACTGGGTCGTGCTGTGTGAGCACATGACTCGTGAGATCTGCCCTGCGGGGAAGTCGTACAGTTTGAGCTGAAGCTGAGTGCTACGAGTGAAAAAGTTGCACAGTGTACGCCCGGCTTAAGATTAGAAAATCCTGACAGATCTACGTCACACTGTCACTTAACATTCAGGGACTCGCCCATCTTGACTCACGACGGGGAAGGCTGTTGTTGGTATAACGTCGAGGAAACAGCAGCAGATGTCTCAGTAAGTTTAAGCTATCCGTTAGCATTAGCTACTTCTCAGAGGCTTCTCCAGGCTTGTGTTATTTGTGGAGATAAAACGTCAACGTTGCAAGTCTATGGGAGAGTTGCATTGCTGTTATACATTCCAGGGTAAGATGTCCAAATGAAAATAAGCCTCCAAATCCTGCCGTCTGAAGCTCATCTGTGATGAGAACAACTTTTAGATCTGAGAAAAGGCCAGGGCTGCCAACTCTCACACACTGAGCATGAGACACATGCATCGGACCCTCTTCACACACTCTCACGCCACACCTCAAATACCTTGCTGAAGAAACGCCCCCCCCCCCCCCCCCCCCCCCCCCCCCCAAGGGTCAGAGTTTACTTTCAGGGTGGCACTAACCCACCATGGACCCCCCCCCTAGAACCATTCATTCTCCCCTAAAAGCACAGTGTTGCTATTTTGAAGTGTGTTTCTGTGTAAAAGTTGACTGAAAAGCTAATGGCTAATCTGAACCATCAACCGATAGTCGGAACCCAGCTCCACCAACATGTTATGTTTCAACCCATTTTCAAAAATGCAGCGTTATATGTTCAATGCTCTGGGTTTTACCCTATTAATTTTAAATTTCATGGTTAAACAGTACATGTTAAAATGGCAGTTAGCGAGCTACTTTGATAAGCTCAGCTAGCGCAAGAGCGGCAGTGACCTAAAATACATAAATATAATTTTACTTACCGAAAAAAAGTGGAGACTCCTTGGAAGCTCTATTAGTGAAATTAATACCACAGCAAGTCATTTTGTCCAAAAATTGTACAAATAATATCCAAAAAAGAACACACAAACGGCACAAGTAATGGTCTAAGTCAGGGGTCGGCAACCAGTTCCCATCAAAGAGCCATTATTACCCGTTTCCCACAGTAAAGAAAACACTGGGAGCCACAGCAGCTGCGGCGTTGTGGGCGGGGCCTACCCTCAGACAGCAGAGAGCTGCCTTAACCAATCACAACAGGTGACAGCAGCCAGTACCGGTCGCTCGTGTACGTCAAAGTTATCTTTCATAAAACGATAATCAATAAAATGATTTATATAAAATAGATCCAGAAGTTGTAGCCCGTCTCTGCCTACAATATTTTGATATTTTTCACCCTGTTGGTGGTTTTTCTGAGCAGGTGCCACTTTTGTCATACGTTTCTTTTTAAAACATGTTTAGACTGTTCAGAATACAAATCCAGGCTCTGTCACGTTTGATTGTTGTAATTAAACTTTGTAGGTGGGGAAGGTCAGAAAAGGATCCGATCATTTTGTTTTTCCCTCATTTACAGCGACGGAGATAACGGCGCAGTGCGCCTGGCTCTGGTGGTAATCAAGTTAAATTACAGCTCTTTGCAACAATTTTCACAAGAAAACAGAACAGTTAAAAGCAGGGCTTGTGTTGTGTTGACCGGACAGTTCCCGTATTTGACCGTTTATTTTGACGGAGAAAGAGTAGAAAGAATTACCCCGACGCATGCAGACGAACTGACAATTTATTCGTTTCGCACATCGCAGATGTAGCTAAATCACTCAAGAAAAGATTCCCATCTGAACATCTGAGCTGGACACTGCTCAGCGCAGCTCACTGTCAGCACGTGCGCACGGTGCACAGCGAGCTGAAGATGTGGAGGGGGGCTTGGAGCGCGTCGCAGAACCAGAGCGCATGCGGGAAAATTCCTCTGACTGAAGGGTTTTCCAAACCCGGTCTCTCATAGAGACTTGTCACTTAGAAAATGTTCCCTGATTATGAAACTTTGGCTGAATAGTGCTTGTTCCTGTCTCCAATGTGGCGACACATCCAGGAGCCGTCTGAGGAGAAGCCCAGAATTTCATATCCTCTTCAGCTCAGAATGTGCCTACTGGTATATGATTGCGCACAAGCGTGACGCGTCAACCCAGTCTCACAGTCAGACCGGGTTGAACCTGTTCAGGTTTACGCAGACAATCTTTACATTTAGAATTAGCATACAGATGTAAAATGTATGCAGTAAAATATAAAGCATTTTATTTAAATATCCAGTCATTATTTTACAAGCACAGAGAGCCGCATCAGATGGATGGAAGAGCCGCATGCGGCTACAGAGCCGCGGATTGCCGACCCCCGGTCAAAGTTGAGAGACTGAAAATTGCTGACCAGTTTTAAGGCGAGGCCGAGGCTCAGGCTGAGGATCATTAGCATCACTGCGGTGCTGGGAGAATGAGGCCCATATGCGTGCTGTAGTCTGGCAGACATTTCAAAAGTTGTCCTGCAAGCACAGCTGCATTGCTGTAGTGTCCAGTTCTTCCTTGATGTTTTAAATGTGTCGCCAGTTCAACATCAATGGGTGATTAACAGACGTCTCCTGAACTTGGGGACATGCTGAACAGGTAACTTGACCTTTGCACCAGGTGTGTTGTCGCAGGAGAACAAGCCAAACATGCAGGGTAATCCCCTTGAAGACCAGGATTGGACCCTGCGGTGTAATGTGAAACTGACGGCTGTGTAAGGATTCCCTCCAGCAGGCCTTGGGTCTTCCCAGAATCTTTTTTCAGCCACCCTAAATTCCTTCTTTGACTTTGCATTCAAGAAGCCAGGACGTCCAGTATGCTAGCAGCAAAGGGCCTAAAGACCTGCTTTACAACAGGTCCTTTGTGAAGTCTTCTGTTATGAGTCGACGCAACAGTACTGGTTGATCCATTTAGTTCTGGAGCTTCTTGTTCATGAATGATTCATGAGACAGAGCTAAGTGACTTAGCAAACAAAAACACATTCCTTTGAAAGTGCTCAAGACCTGGATGGAAGACAAAAGAAAAAGAAGGCAAAGTTCTGAGAAAAACTTTGGATAACCTTTATAAACACAGACAGACTATTGATCAGGAGTTAGACACATTACTGGGAAGTCTGCCTACTTGAAAGCAAAATATAAAGAAATTGGGATTGTTTCAAACCTTCAAACTTTTGTACAACTTTTTATCAATATTTTTTTTACATTTTGTGTTTAAATAAACTTTTATCACCAGGCAGGCATTCATAGGTTAATGCAAAGGCAGAGACATTCATAAGTATAAATGGGTTTTCATTAGCCTGGCAAGCCATATATGAATTTGTAGTCTGGCCACAACCCATAGACAAGAGCTCAGTCATGGGGCGTAATCTTTGTCTTTCAAACTGTCTTCACACGGACAACAAAAAATGTGACGAACTCACCGCTACGGATGTCCGTCAATGGGGCAGTCCACCATACACTGTTGAAGAAGATGCAAATACATAATTTTTCTAAATAAAGGACCCAAGTATACCTCTATCTGCTCTTAACTCAAAGAAAAGCCCAAGTATAAATAATCCAAAGCTGATGCCAAAACCGTTTCAAATGAGTGGTTGCCAGCTTTGTTTTTTTTGGTCAATTACACCAAACCAACAGTGCACTGTGATTGGCCCACCAAACTGATAAAACATTGTGATTGGCCCACCCACCAAATCAACAGAGCTCTTTCTTTGGCAAGACGCAAGACTGGTCGGGCTTGCTGAGGATCTAATGGAGCATGGCTAAATGGTAAATGGCCTGTATTTGATATAGCGCCTTCTAGAGTCCTGGGACCCCCCAAGGCGCTTTACAACACAATCAGTCATTCACCCATTCACACACACATTCACACACTGGTGGGGATGAGCTACAATGTAGCCACAGCTGCCCTGGGGCGCATCAACAGAGGCGAGGCTGCCGAGCACTGGCGCCACGGGTCCCTCCGACCACCACCAGCAGGCAACGTGGGTTAAGTGTCTTGCCCAAGGACACAACGACAGCGACAGACTGAGCGGGTCTCGAACCTGCGACCTTCCGATTGCGAGGCGAGCACTTAACTTCTGTGCCACCGTCACCCCGTTGGCTAGATTGACAAAGAATGCTTTGAAAATTTGAAATGTTAATTATGTATTTTCATCAATCAACAAAAAACTGTGAATGAACAAAAGAGAAATCTAAGTCAAACTGGTATCTGTTGTGACTACCCTTTGCCTTTAAAACAGCATCAGTTCTTCTAGCTACACTTGAACAAAACTGTTGAAGGAACTAGGCTGGTAGATTGTTCCAGACATCTTGGAGGACTAACCACAGATCTGTGGCTAGGCTTCCTCACTTCTGTCTTCACGTAATCCAGACACTCCATGATGCTGAGATCAGGCTCTGTGGGGGCCAGACCACCACGACTTCTTGGTCCTCTTTACACTGAAGAAAGTTCTTAATGACTGGCTGGATGTTTGAGTTACTCACTTTGCACTTTGAAAATTGATTTAAAAAAATTATATATATATATATATATATATATATACACACATATATAATTTATATTTCTGAAACCATTCTTTGTTTACAGCAATTTTTTCCACACCTGCCCACAACTTTTGCACAGAGTAGTATAGGCCTATTATTACTATTATTATTATTATTATTACAATATTATTATTATTATTATTGTTATTATTATTATAAAAACACGAAATTTTATTTATTTATTTTCATTTCCAGCCAAAATTATTCAGAGCCATTGAGGAAGGTTCAAAGGGTCACTTGTGGCTCCAGAGCCTGAGATTTCACACCCCTGGTTTAAGTAAAGTTTCGATGAGCTGAACCAAAATGCCCGGATCACAAAACAGAAACGGAATTCCCTTCAGTCACGAAAATGAACGTTCAGTTTTCGAACGTTTCGAACGCAAGCCGTTCCCTTTCCACCAATAGGAAGAGGTGCTGTCAGCAGGGAGGCGGGACTTGTGCGTCAGCACGTTAGAGTGCACGCAGTGCCCAGAGAGTAACAGTAAATCAGATAGAGCTGCTCCTCCAGCTTCCAGCAGTGAAACTGTAACCCTGTAACGAGTATTTTTGGCCGCTGATAGGGACCGAAGTGAGATCACTGCGGTCTCTTTCTCTCGGATAGACCTGAAGAGTTGTTCGGCAGGAGCGACGCAGGGACCGTTTTTCTTCCCCCGGGCTCATTTCTGCTATATCTCTCATTTCATATCACACTGGAAATGTCCGAAAACAAGCCGAATGATGAGCCGAAGTTATCTACGACGGACAGGGTGGTGAAATGTGAGTGGTGCTCATTTATTTGTTGGGTTTGAAACAGCTGAAGCAGACTGAATGTGGTCGAAGGGTGGTGTATATAAATATGTATGGAGGAAGAAGGGTGTTAACTGTGACAGCAGATGGAAAGTAGGAAGTGAGGGCAACTCCAGCCTGCACGAATTTCACCCAAAAGAGGAAAAAAAGAGCATTCTGTCTGCCTCCGTGTTTTTGTTTCATATGAAGGCTTCAGCCAGGCATGCAACCAACACCAAAGGCGATTTTCCCTCATTGTGCATGCAACATTACCTCTGCCTTTCAAAGATAAAAGCACCGATCCTGCACCGGGTTTATGTGGTAATACCTTTTTTCTGCGTGTGCACGTCACATGCAGAGGCTCTCTTTGCCCTCAGTGTGTTTACAGGTCTGACATTCCTCCTTTGCGATGCAATAAAGATGAGAATCGGGTCGACCTAACCCGGAATGGGAGCGAACCCTGTTCTGTTTGCGTTTCCCTGCCCAAGGATATGATGAGGCTGTGCAGGACTGATGCACAAAATATGACAGTTTGTGTGTGTGTGTGTGTGTGTGTGTGTGTGTGTGTGTGTGTGTGTGTGTGTGTGTGTGTGTGTGTGTGTGTGTGTGTGTGTGTGTGTGTGATCCTGCGCTAGTTGCAATCAATGCCCATCTCTGATCCCAACAGCCATGTGCATGGATCTCACACATTGTGCAAAAACAGGGAACTCAGCTTGATTATATATTTCTAATCATTAATAATATTCAGATGTGGTTTTTATTCCCATCATTAAACAGGATTCTGTAAAGAATCCAGAAGTCATTAACTGCTCTGAGCTGCTGCTCTGCAGCCATTTTTGTTGCACAAAACAAAAAAGAAATAAAAGCAGTTCTGTTCCAGCTATGCTTTTTTCCATTTGGAGTGTTAGGAGTCACAGAAGATCTTTGGTGTTTCTGTTATGAATCTTTCAACAGATCCTACCCCTACAGTCTCCAGCAAGTTGAAGTCTAATGAAAAATGAATGTGATAATCTTTAATGAGATTTAACATCTTGTCACATGGTGCTGCATCTCCTCCCTGCAGTGCTTCAGGGAAAATCTGTAGTCGTCTTAATCGAGTAAAAACCTATCGATTAGACGCGGGGTGATACGAGATCTCGGTGGAAATGCTGCGGCTTTCTAACCATTATATTAAAATCGTGGAAGCAATCCAGCCTGTGTTTCATGCATCATATTTCCAGAAGTCACTGTTTTGGTAATGCATCAGTATTATGACAACAAAGACGCTGTCTGTGTACAAAGCAGCTTGCAAACATGACTGCAGGCTATAGGCGTGTGAGGTAATTTGTGTTTAGTCTCCTGTTTTGTCATCCAACAAGGTGTCGGTCCAGCTCAGCAGGAGCCGCTGGCATCCACCTGTTTCCTACAGCTCCCAAGGGCGAGAGCTCCATCCAGATTATTCAGCGTTGGCAGGAGGAAGTTTCAGCTTTTATGTTTTAATCAGATCAGTTGAGAATTTGTTTCATTTCACGTTGCAAAACTCTAAACCAATTGAGAGATGCACTGATTCTGATCTTGAAGACCGATTTTCCCGATCCACCTATGGACTGCAATGGACAAAGTTGGGGACAAACCAAAGTATCGAATAGATATTTACCTTATTTTTAATGTATCACTTCGACCAATGTACCTCTTTTGTTGAGCTGGTTTTAGAACGGGCATATCTGTGGGCAGCCTGACACTACTATTTAAATGTATATTTACATTTCTGAAAAACAACTGAAACTTTTAATTTGCCTGTTTTATATGTAATACTTGGTCAGTTTGTTCCTTTATTTGTTAGATAGACTTTGTTAAATGTGTGATTTTAATACTGAGCACAATTTATGATCATATTTATGAAATTTAGTGTTCAAAGACTGATTCAGGTGCAGAAATGTCCCTTTTGTTATTAGTGCGAGTTTAGCAGGCAAGTAGGAAGGAAAACGTTTAGATATCAGCCCCAAAAAATCGGCAGCACTAATTGGCTGATCATGACCCTCTTCATATTGGTATCAGCAGTAGAAAAACCCATATTGGTGGATCTCTAAACCAAAAACACATTATTCTGATTCAAACGTTTCTGGTGAACTAAAAGAGTTGGATTTCTTATGTAGAATCAGATTTTATGGTTGGCGATGGTGAGTCCACAGACCAGGAAAAGGTGTCATATTAGTTTTTCTACTGCGCTCACAGACAGGAGCAGAAAAAGTGAAATGTCTCCTTTTTTACGTATTTGACCAGGTATCTGAATCTGTGATCATTTAGGTTATTTATTCTCCTAATGAGCTAAAACTAATGATAAATTTAACACACTGTAAAAAAGTCACCTAACTTTAAGTAAATAACTAAAATTCTGACTTAAATCCTTAATTTTTTGGTTCACATCCATCATGCTTCACACTTGAAAGTTCCTGATTCCAGGCACAATCAGACTGAACGTCTAAAAACACCTTTAAAACAGTCGGTGATATGGTTGTCATGGTGCAGTCATGACAGCAGCAGTGCTCCACAGCGGAGGGGGCTCAGTAATGGTGTTTTTCCGTCACCACCTGAGGAATCGAGGCCTCTGTTTCCCAGCTGGTGCGACCCGGTAGCGCCTCCCGACGGCGCGCCCGGTCCTTCTCTGTGAGCTGGGATGGATGACATCTGACATTTGACTTTTGAGAAGAGGCCCCCGCACTCAGACGTGCGCGGGTCGCAGAGATTGTGGTGACAGCGGCGCAGTGCCAGCCGGAGTCATTTATAGAACTGGACGTTAAGTAATGCCACATACTTGAGCCTGTCCTCACACGTGGTCACCTGCGTGCACGTCTGATGTGCTTCGTGTGCGTGAGCCAGACGCCTGCGCCCATTTAGTTCCCATCAGGCCGGCTGCGTGCATGGCAGAAATGAGAAATTACCAGTTGTTCTCCTTAAGGTGCTGTATTGCTGACTCATGCTTTCTCATTAGCATTCATAAACCTGATCATTAGCTTGATTTGGATGGGAGTTCAATGAGGAAGGGAGGTGATTCATATTAGCTTCTAGGGCTAGTTTTGATTTTATTCCTCCACTGCCCTGCGGGGTTACCTATTTTTAATGTTTAAGCTTTATAATATTTGTGCTGTTTAAACTGCAGCACCGCCATCTTTTATTGGAACACTCTCCTCTCAAACACCTGGTTCTGTTTATGTCTGTATTTATCTAATAAACAAATGCCCGTTTAGTGTTGAAGTACCTTTATTAGTCCTTATTCTGTCACTTTTTTAAACTTTTATTCCCTGTAGATTAAAAAAGCTTGGAAGCTGCACGTCAAATCTCATGGTCCCATCAGGACTGGTGAGAAATGATGGGACGGACATGGTGGTAGGATTTCCTGCTCTAGCTGCAAACTAACATTTCTTTTGTTATCACACCATATAATGTGATTTAAAAAGGTCTAAAAGATGTTGATTATTAGATTTTAACATGTCATGTTAAACATTAATTTTTGTTAGAATATTTAAATTTATTTAGAAAATATTTGAGGAGAGATGCACCGATTCCGGTTTTGAAGGCCAATACCGATTTTTTGAACACGTCAATAGCAATTTTAGTGTTTTCGGTTTCTTCTCAAGGAACTACAGGTGGAATTAGAATATGGTGCAAAAGTTTGTTTATGTCACTAATTCAACTTCAATGGTAAAACTAATTTCAGCCTATATTTGTTAGAAATGTGATGATTATGGCTTACAGCTGATGAAAACCCTACATTCAAAATCTCAGACAATTAGAATATTGTGAAAAGGTTCAATATTATAACCCTTTGCGCCCTAACGTCCCCCAGTTGGGGGACTGAAATTTAGCATATTAGATTTTTGTGTGTAAACCCTAAATAAACAGCTAATTATCGTTTTATTTTAATGCCATTTATCTACAGCAGATCCAGAGTCTCTACACGAGCGGCCCATTAACTATTTGGTCCAGGCTTTTTTCAGCCATTTTAAATGAAATTGGCAGCACGCTAAGTCAGAATCATTTTAATTAGGCGGCAGTACTAGTCCTGCTGTGTGGGATTGATCCGAAGGTAATGTCCAGATTTTAATCTGATGGCAGGAGTTACTAATTTATTTATTTGTTGTTTTTAAACTCTGGTTTATTTAAAATATAATTATTTTCATCATTGTTTAATCCATCTGTTAAATGTGAGACAAGACTTTCGCTGGCTTAATTCAGTCAGAATTTATATATTTTTATAGATATATACATATATAGAGAGTGTGTGTGTGTGTGTGTGTGTGTGTGTGTGTGTGTGTGTGTGTGTGTGTGTGTGTGTGTGTGTGTGTGTGTGTGTGTGTGTGTGTGTGTGTGTGTGTGTAAAAAGGTTTAATCTTGGCCCGTGCCTGCTCAGAGAATTGATCTGCTGACGTTTCACAGACAGATTGTCGATATCAGACGCAGTCAAGGTTAATTGTTTGCAGAGTGGAACACACACAGAGATAAGCGTTATTAATTGTGCTGTCATATTCACTTATCTGCTCCTGTTACACTCTGCTTCCGTTGGATATTTATTAGATATTAAAACACACGCATGAACTTTTATCTGAATCGGTTAAAACACAGCTTTGAGTACACCAACAGTAAAACGTGCTGTTTCTTTATTTAGGCAACCTCCCCGCGTGGTCTGCTGGGAAACACCTTTTTGTCTGGGTGTTGCATCACCCCACACGGAGGGGAAACCCTCAGGTGCCTGATGTGTTCCTCAGACATTCACTCAGGTTGTGTTTTGATCCAAAGGGAGTGCACCTTTCCCACTTATTAGATTAAAGAGGAATTAGGCTCTGTTGTGGATATAGGGCCCAGAGAAAGCAGTGGATTTGGACAGATTAAGATCCATATAGGGGGATAAAGGCGGCTCTTCTCAGAGGTTGTAATCTGACTCCGTGGGTTAGCCGCTGCTCCTGCTAATTCGCGGATAGAAACGGATGTTGGGTTTTTGTAGAAGAAAGGAGGAAGAAATCCTGTTTACCTGCACTGATCGTTGCTAATCTCATGAGTAGAGTTCAGGGATTTGAAAGCTTTTAAATTCCTGTTGTTGACTCAGTTCTTTAGCTCACATTGTAAGCTGATGGAGGTATTTTTACCATTGTTTTGTACTGGTGAGGCCGCCTATTAAGATGCTACATGGGCATCACGTTTTCCATATGTGCTCATGATAAAACATCAGAACTCCTCTTGATTACCTGTCAGTGGCTGCCCGTGATGCGGGGATGCATTGTTGAATTGTGTGTGTGTGTGTGTGTGTGTGTGTGTGTGTGTGTGTGTGTGTGTGTGTGTGTGTGTAAACAAAAGCCTGAGCGTTTCCAGTTTCATATTGCAGACAACAACACATTGTGCTCCTGCCAGCCACAGCGGGTAATAAAAGCCTTTTTGCAACATTGTGTCATTAGGTAGCGCTCTCTCACTCAAATTAATCAATACAGCGTCTTCCTCTCGTGTCACTGCACGCTGTGGCCGCCCGCTTTACTGGGAGTGGGGGAGGAGAGTGTGACCCAGTGACCTGGGGGCTGTGGGATTGTCAGGTTGGCCAGTTGTGGCGTCGCCCCCCCTCTCCCACGGAGAGATGGAGCGGGCTGCAACCTCACTGGAATCCAATGTGTTCATGCACATTATGGGTAGCTTTAGGGTAATTGTCACCCGCTGCTGAATAGATAATGTTTTTGCATGTCTTATGAACCTCTTCAGGTAAAATAAAGGAAGGCTTTATTGGATGTACATTTACAGCTGGTTAGCTTTTAGAGTCAACAAAACTAATTGGCTTAAACAAATGCACTTAAAGCAAGAAAACATGGCAGAGCAAGGGCAAAACACACTGCTGGAATTAAACAATCCTCAAAATAGTGTGGGGTGTGTCGGCCATGGATGTATGAAATACAGTGATCCCTCGCTACTTCGCGGTTCATTTATCGCGGATTCACGACTTCACGGATTTTTTTTGGGAGCCTTATTCGAGGGAAATTCGCCGATTCGCAGTGTTTTTCACCGATTCGCTGTATTTTTCTATGCGAAATATCAAGAAATTCCTGTTTTTTCATTAATTATATCATAATATGCACTTTTTGTAATAAAACTATAAAAAAAACAAGTAAAAAAAATTTTCTTGAGTTTTACCCACAAAAAGAGAATGTGATCATACGATAATTCAATATAGTACTGTATGTCAGACTGGTCGGCTGGATTCAGTTGTTGAGCTTGTAGGGAGCGTGGTTTCACAGACGCGGAAGTGATAGCGTCGGTGAAATGCCGGCTCACGATTAATCTAGGAAACCCCCGAGCGTTCGAGCGTCAACGAAGTGACATGGAAATGCCGGGCTTTCCAGAAGTAAGTAAGATAACTTACTATGAGCTGATAGTTCGTGGGATGGATCGGTAGGTTGGAAACTCTGATCATGAATCTGAAGAAACGATGACTGAGTGGTGAGCTGGAAAGGCGACTTCCGTTTATAGCCGCGGTTTGTGACGTAGGTGCGACGTGGAGGGAATCCCCGCGAGGGGCATACTGGGAGTTGTGGTCCATAGTGGAGGCCGGCTAGCTGGAAGAGGCTGGCCTGGGAACTTGGGTTCTGACACTGTACTGTAAATATGGTGTCCCTACTTCGCGGATTTTCACCTATCGCGGCCAGGTCTGGAACGCATCTACCGCGATAAACGAGGGATCACTGTATTCGATACACTGACATATTGCGATATTTCGTGTTGTACTGAATCGATTTTTAAAATCAGTTTGTCAATTTTTTAGAGGATTTATGTACAAACATTAGCTGGATTTTTTTTATGTGTTGCAGTTAGGGTTGCGATGATTATAAATTTTGCTGGTACGATTATAGTCTGATAAATAATCATGGTTTCACAATTATTTTACATGATTTGATTTCACATCTGTATTAAGACATATAAATCACACACAAATTCTATAAATTATTGATAAAAGGTGCCTATCTCCAGCGGTCAATGGGCAATCAGGCGGGGTACACCCTGGACAGAGAGCTAGTCCATCTCAGGGCAACACTGAGACATACAGGACAAACAATCATGCACACACACACCTAAGGACAATTTAGACAGACCAATTAACCTAACAGTCATGTTTTTGGACCATTGGAGGAAGCCGGAGTACCCGGAGAGGGTGACATAGATCTGTCAGGATTTTCTAATCCTAGATTTTCACCATATATTTTCAATTAGAAGCTAATGCAGGAGATAGGTGTAGGAGACAGTTTTCATGTTCAGCCTGCATGAAAACTCAAAGTGATTGATTATCAGAAATATTCATTAAAAATGTTTTTTTTCAGTGAATCACACCTTTAATTATATTTACCTAATAGCCTTTTTTGAGTTTCTGTAAAAAAACAAAAAGGTTTAACTGGTCAGGGTTACACTGAAGGATGGAGACACCCAGGGTTTCCCCCAGCGCTTTGTAAGCCTGGCAGGTGGCCAAGCAAAGCCTGGTGGGCCGCCAGGCTTTGCTTGGCCACCTGCCAGGCTAAGAGTCATGCCCCACCCCAGTCCTTGACCCTACCGTGTCCGCTGACACGAATGGCGCAAGAAAACTAGAGCCCTCCATCAGCTGATACTGGTGAGAAACAGCAGTGGAACGCGTGCAACCCTCCCACCCTCACCCCCGCTCTCACGGAGGAGCGCTGCAGGACGGGGCAAGCAACCCTCCACCCTACACCCCCACCCCCGACGGCCGAATCCGCCAGGCTTAACTCATTTTCTGGGGGAAACCCTTGACACCTTTATGAATAAAGATGCTACTAGTGCAGTTGTTATTATGAATATTACTTATTACTTAAATGTAATTTCTACTTGTTTATATCTTTTCAAATTTCATCAGTAAGAATATTATTTGGACAAGGATAAATTATAAAACATGAATGACAGTGGTCTAGTTGATTAAAATTAAAATGGCTTGCCGTACAGGCTAGTTGCAGACAAAGGGGATACGTAGAACAAAACAATATGAACCGTTGTTCACGGGATTGTTTTAATATTACTGTTAAATCTGATCAGTCACTAACGTAATCGGAGTCAGTTGGAGCTAATTTGTCTGTGTGATGATGTCAGAGATGATGAATTGGGAATGTCGCAACTTTTTTTCTGCCAACTCTGCAAATAGACGAGAATTTCTCTTTTAGCAGCTTTGGGAGTCTAAAATATCTCCTCACAGGAGAGTTGAAGCGCTCCCTAGGTGGAAACAGAGCAGTCCCGGTATTGTTGATGCTGGTTCTGCTGTGTGCATTTGTTCTGTTTCACTTTTGCTTTGGTCTGCTAATTTGAATATCTTACTTGCAGTGTTTGAGACGTCTTTACAGTGGATTAACCACAGCGTTTTACACTGTGGTTAACAGTCAAACGGTTCATCCTTGCAACCCTAGTTGCAATTCAAACTCCGACTGCTAGGTGGCAGCAGTTTTTACTGTGTTTGACCTGATGGAACTACGAAATATTAGTTAAATCTTTCCTTAAATGTGATATTTGCCAATACACACCCCTAGCAGACGATGATACTTCTACGGCCTTGTTTATAAAAACACTGACTCTCTGATTGGACTTCTGGGCTTCCGTAGAAGCTCTTCTCTGCTTTTATAGCAATGCTGTCTTCCCACATTTTATTCATTTGATCGACAAAGTAAAAGAAAATACCTTTGATGTTTTGTCCTAAATAAATAGGCCTTATCTATTTATTCATCTCAACATTTCACTCTTTAACCCTCCCACTGTCTTTATGGTTGACGCCGCGAGGAAAGTTGACCACTGAGCAGGATTGATGCTTTATCTCTTGAGGTCCACGTGGCTGGGGTGAGGTGGTGCTCACTCCTCACCCCTGCCACATGGACCCAAGGGATAAACCATCAACCCTGCTCAATGGTCAGCTTTCCCCGTGGGGGTCACACCCGTTAGGACAGTGGGAGTGTTAAAATGTGAACTATTGCTAGTTTGACAAACTCGATGAGAAAAGGGTTACATAATCAAGATTTCAGGATTAACCCAAAAAAATTCTCAAAATGAAGTCAAACAAGATCTTGCAAAGTTGTGCTCCAGTTACTCTGGTATCAGAGGCGGAGGGAAAATGGGCCTTCCAAAAAAAGGAATTCCAGGCCTTTTTATCGAGAATGCAGATATTTGAGGAATTTAGTTTCTGTGGATGCTTCCATCTTTAAATTGCTTTTATGTGCAGTTGTTTTTAGCTACATTTGGAGTAAATCTGTCAGCAACTGCCTTCACTTATTTGCCATTAGCAAACCACTCGGTGGATGGAGAGGCTTTCAGGAGCAACTCATGTCTACCTGTGTGGGTGTCCATTTGCTATTATTTATTTGAAATATTCAAATAATTGTGACTCTTTTCCAACATAATGTGTTTCAGTTTTTGTAAAGATTAATTTAGTTAAGAATCTAACACAGCTTCTATTTATTTCATTTTTACCGTGTCCACTTTATGCTGGCCACACGTACTGACAAGTGAAGGTAGTGATATGAATAGTTTAAATTCCAGGTTGCTTTTGTCAGAGCAGGGAGTGTGTGGGAGAGGATGAGTGAAAGTGGCAAAAGTGAAGGGAAAAAACTAGTTTGAGGGGGATTGTTAGAATATTTGACAGAAATATTTTTGTTTTAACGACTTGGTTGGTTTTAAATCTGTACAAATGCATCTAGTGATTGATTTAATCTGTTTAGTTCTTGCAGAGATGCTAGCTGGTGTCTGTGTAGCAGCATTAGCTCCAGTGTTAGTGGCTGGCTGTTCCAAATGCTTCGTCATCTTTCAAGTAGCATACAGAGGTTATACAGCAAAAATATGGGTTCTCTTTAGGAGTAAAGATGAATCCTTTGCTTTGTCTTCTTGTGGTTTCACTTCATGAAAAGCACTCAGCAGTGTGGTAGTTAAAGCGTTTCAAATATCAGCTTTATTGGTGCTTATCCATTTAAATGCTGATCAAAGCTGCTTGATGGGGAGATATTAGACCAGAGAAGGCTGGAGGCCACCAAAGGTGATCGGAGGCCACCAGAGAGAACCAGAAGACAACAGATGCATCTAAAGAAGACCAGTGGACACTAGGGATGCACCGATGGATCGGCATTTGATCGTAATCGGCCGATAGCGCCCCTATCGGTTTTGATCGGAGTTTTCAAAATCGATCAAAGCAGACCTATCAAGTAGGGTTGTCACGGTAACCAGTGTAGCGGTAAACCCCGGTAAAAAAAAAAGTTGACAATAATAATAACCGTCTTGTTTAAAAAAAAAACTATATTATCATGGTAGGTTTACCGTGGCTGCGGTGTAGGCGCGGTGACCCTTACCAGCCACCGTATCATCTGCTGAAGTTGCAGGACCGGCGGCACATGCACGCTTTGTTGTTTACAACCAAAACTTTCTTGAAGCTAAAGCTGAAATAATGGCCAAAGGAGGAGACGGCAGCGCTCAGGAGGACATTTATTATCCCTCAAAGAAGACAAAGTCGGAAGTACGGGCATATTTTAGATATTTGAAGAATGTCGAGGGAGTTTATAGAAGACGGGCGGCTATCCTGTTTGCAGCACGTGCAGAAAAAGAGTCTGTGAAAGGCAGCAACGCTTCAAATCTCATGACACATCTGCGTGACCATCACCCACAACTCTACAGTCAACACAAGGCAAGCTAACGTTAGCGTTTTAGCTAAAATGCGTGATCCGAGGATTTGGGTTGAGGGAGAATGCAACGAGTCGCTATATAAAGCAGCCGCTTCGCTGCTACCTGCATATAAACCGTGTCGCGGACACCGCCATATTGAAATGACGCTATGCATTACGGGGCTCCCAGGGGCAGATAAGAGTTGGTCTCTCTCCGAGGATAATTATGAATTTAACAATGATTACTGCCTGATGACATTTTCCCCACATCTGCAAAGCTCACTGCAAGGACACAAACCGAGGACAATATTTTCCTGATATAGGGTTTATTACTCAAGTAAGGGTAAAAAAAGTATCTGATTAGAAGGCTACTTGAGTACTGAGTATCATCTGAACTAATATTTTTAAAATGATGACATCAAACAGACATAAAATAAGAAGTTATGGGCAAATATTGGTATTTTAAAGACTAAAGGGGAAAAATGTAAACAAATAAACAACATAATTACAAAATGACACATTTTTGGCAAAATTTAGACCCAACCTGAGGACAATATTTCCTGACATACAGGGTTTATTTAATTGTGTGAAAATGTAGCACGTTTAAAAAAAATGACGTTGCATTTCCTTTATTCCCAGATTATGTAGTTTGTAGCACTCATTATAATGTTGTAGAAAATTTCTGGCCAATCCACGTGATCGGTATCGGTGATCGGTATCGGTGATCAGCATTCTTTGATATCGGTATCAGTGATCGGCAGCAAAAAACCTGATCGGTGCATCCCTAGTGGACACCAGAGAGGACCAAAGGAAACAAGAGAGGACTAGAGGACATCAGATGACACCAGAGAGGACCTAAGAAGAAGAAGAAGAAAATATCATTTCTATAATGCCTCTCAAGATAAAAATCACGAGGCGCTTAAAGCTAAGGTCACCAGAGGCGAACAAACGCCACCAGAGAGTATACATAGGTCACCAAAGGAGCCTAGAGGGCATTCAATGGCACCAAGGAGTACCAGAGATCACTAAAGAAGACCAAAGGACATCAGCTCACACCAGAGAAGACCTGGACACACCAGCGAAGACCAGATGAGATCAGGGGCCACCAGAAGATCAGTTAGAACCAACTAGGGAGTTGTACTTAGGCCTAGTCCACACGTAGCCGTTTTTTTTTTAAAAAGGAATATCCGCCCCTCCAAAAACTTGCATCCACACCACCTCGTTTAAAAAAAACTGTCCACACTTACCCAGATAAATACGTTGTTAAGGTCAAGGTCAAGGTAACTTTATTAGTACCCGAAGGTAAATTTGATTTGCCATGTGACATGAGAATTAGCGCCCAGTTACACACACACTCACAAAATATACACACATCCATAAAAATACAAAAAGTATAAAAGCAATACATGGATAAATAGAGATAAAATCAAGTAAAGTAGCCACGCCAGACTCATTTCTTATTGAGAATTGTTACTGCCTCAGGAATAAAGCTCCTTTTATACCTCTTGGACATGCCAGACCTGTAGGCGGCAGTACTTCCCCGTTCTTAACCTCGTCCTTCGTCTGTGGTCTTCCGCAAGGAGCAGTAATTCCGCTTGCAAAAACAAACAAGCAAAAAGCGCTTGGACAATTGATAAAGGGAGCGCAGATCTGAGGGCATCCATGCTGTCGGCTAGTGTAAACACAGGTCGCACACGTGATGTCAGCATTTTTTTGTCGTGTTATTAACACCATGACAAAATAAGAGCGTGCTTACAAATTAGAATGTGTTAAAGTAAACTTAGTCAAATTATCACTTTTATCAACCATATTGGTTTTGTCATCGCTTGGCAATGACGACACAATTGGTTTACAATCTCAATTAATTGCCCAGTCCAAAACAAAATGCATTATTAAATGCATGTTTATTTTATTCTAAACAATTTTATTCCGCAGCTTTTTCAGATGCAAATGAGGTTTTTATGTGTTTGTCATTATAAGTAAAGCAGCATTTCTACCTCCGTAGGCTGTCATAGCTCCTTAAACAGCATATTTTAAAATGTCCAATGTGTGTGAAAACATACAGTTTAAGCCTTTATTTTCTTTGCTGCGCTGTTTTAAAAGCGTGTTCTTTGTGAAAGGAACATTCTGTGTTTTAAATGTCAGACGTGACTTTTCGGAGCGAGACAAGCCCCTTCATGCTGCTGTGTAACAGAAGCAAACACAGACACACTTCTGCTTTGTGCCAGGCACTTGTTTGTTTTTGAATATGGACAAAATGAGTAAGGCCTGCTTCCTATAAATGGTGGATTAGTAGCCTGGGAAAAGCCACCAAATGGGAAGAGATGCTGCACCTCGACTCGGAGCATGTACAGGACTGTGGAAAAGTCTTTAGCTCATTTCTTTAGGTTCCTTTCTATCTGTTGAGATGAATTTCTAAACAATCATGCTTTTCACTCACTTGGATGCGGAAGTCAATGGATGTGCATGTGTATTTGTAATTGGATTGAGTGCCCGAGGTCCATATTTGCAGAACAACTCCCCAAAAGCAAATTTGCTTCCGAATCACTGAACAAACACGTCACGGACACCAGCGGGACCCGATTTTTTTCTTCTTCTCGTTTCTTCAAAGCCTACTTGACGAAACCAATCCGTGGCTTAAACAGGATTTCACAGGGAAGTCACAGTTGCCCTGGAGGCATAGCGTTCCCCTGTAGGTTTGGCAGGAGTTTGGCTTGGCAGATCCTTCGAGTGAAGGCAGCATCGGTCAGTATGGCCTCCGAACGCTACGCTGTCCCAAAGTAGTTTCTGGGTAGCATTCAACGTCAGTCCCTAAAATGCTGATCAGCTCTGCTAATATTTACAATTACACTCGTGATAAAAGTCTGTAAATTCACGGTTGTTCTTTCCAACACTCTTTGGATTCATGTATTGTTTTTTATTAACTCTGCTAAATTCTCAAAATCTTTGCACATTAGTGAACATAATGTTGATTTTTAAAGCAGCCAAGACCATCTGAAGGTGTTTCAAAGTTTTCTCTTGAATTAAATGTTTTAATTTTTTCAATGTTTGTTAAAAGATGTCTATTACTTATCAGTTTCCTGGGTCTTGAGTGTGGTGGTGCATATAATAAAACATTTAATTTTATATCACAAAAATACTCAAATTGACAAAAATAATTGTTACAATTTTTTTTGTCGCTTTCCACATTTTATTTTGGCCTGTTTTCAAGTTGTAGCACAATTCCATAACTCGTAAACTGGTGTTGCTTGTGAAGGAAGAACAAGGGCAAAACACAACGGCAGCTATTGACACATCAAAAAAAATAAGGCACCTCCACTATTTTTTCATATAACGTCAAGGGCAGGGCTGTCCAAATGTTTCAAGACAAGGGCCAAAAGCTTAGAGTTAAAAGTCTTCACACACTGGCATAATGTGAATAGTTTATTACTAAAGAACAAAGAAAAAAAATAGACAAAAATAATGATCTTTTAGTTTGTACTAGGGCTGGATAATATAGGGAAGTATTTATTTAAAATACTGATATCAATAATTATTGACGACTGAACAAATGTAGAAAATATATTTTTGGTGCAGCCCTGACCACTTTATGTCATTACTTTATGATAAAACTAGTAAGCTTTGTTGCCAGATTAGTTTTTTAACGATTGTCTTCAAGCTCAGCTTAGTGGCCTAGTGGTAGAGTGTCCGCCCTGGGACTGGGAGATCAGGGTTAAACCAATACCAAAGACTTAAAAAATTGGACCCAACGCCTCCCTGCTTGACAATCAGCTTTAAGGAGTTGGATTGAGGGGTTAAACCACCAAATAGTTCCTGTGCACGTCCACAGCTGCAGCTCCCCACTCCCCACTGGGATGGGTCAAATGCGGAGATGAATTTCACCAGTGATCGTACTTCAAATATAGCAAACAACTTTTTTTTGTTTGTATGTTTTTATTTGTCAGATTAAAATATTGCCATCCTGGTGAACTGTGGCTACATTTTAGCTCATTACCACCAGCATGTGAATGTGTCATTTACTGGGTCATTTATCAAAAGTCAGTGACATTTGCATGTCATATTCATTTAACATTGGTCTCAGCCATCATGGCTCCTGATGGGGTTGGCTTTTGTTGGTTTAGTGTCCAGGAAACAGCAGAGAATGTCTCGATTACTGCAAGCTAACCATTAGCATTAGCAACTGTACAACATGACAGAAGTCCCTCAGGCTTGTGTTATTTGTCAAGACGTTGCAGTCCAAACAGAATCAGTGGTAAAGTTGCGTTGCTGTTAGCCAATCAAAGGAGAGATGACCAGATATCGGGAAATCAGACTCCAGATCCTGCCGTCTGAATCTTAACTTTCATTTGGCTCACTTCTAGTTCCTGAAACGGGAGCGTGAGAGCATTTTTCCTCACAGAGATCAACTCACAAGTTTAATTTATTTAAACAGACCACTGCTCTTGAAAAAATGAGCTAACTTGGTCTTTAAAACTTAAATATGTTCTACCAAGCTATCCTGCTAGTTAAAGGGTTACAAAAATCAAAAACAGGATTTCAGAGATGCCTGGCCAGCTAGTAATGACTAGTTTTCAACTAAACGCTCATTAAGAGCCATTTTGTTGACAAAAAAAATACAGTTTTATGTTTTCTTTAGGATTTTAGTTTTAAAGATGCAACAACAGGTTGAATTCATGATGTATCTTGGCAACAGGCCACTAAAAACAAGGTCTGAATTAGCCTTTAACCAAGTTTTCTTGAAAAAGTAGTGATGGCTCATCTTTTAAGATAGAGGCCTTTTTTATTGTTTAACTAACTCATAGGTCAGTTTTCAGCCACTGAAAATCCTTCCTCTGTTCAGCTCTGTTGATGTAACACTAATTGAAGGCAGAGGTCATCCATGTGCTTGTCTGAAGTGGGCCCTGTCTCTTTTTAAAAGACTTGTTTTACATAAGTGGTTTAGAAACACTTTTTGTTAATTACATCTCTCCTGGTGATTCACCAGCTGCTTCCGGTGTGAGCCGGCACACAGCTCACCTGCATCACCACTCGTTACCTTTTCACAGTTGATATCCTAGATTTTCTCTGAGATGAAAGTAAGTCCTAAAGAAGAGCTCTTTATATACCGCAGTACTTGCTTTTTTAGGTTGGTTTCCAGTTTGGACGTCTACTTCTTCTATTTCATTACTGTGGTGTGGTTGCATCCTGTGATTATTACACCACATAGACTAGTTTACTGGTTTCAGTTCAGTTGATGTGAAAATGGCTGGTTCACATTTCTATTTTGCAGCTTTTCTGCAGATGCCTTTAGATTTGCTGCACCATTATTGAATGAAAACGCTAACGTTGATCGTAAAAGGGAACCATCGTAAATCAAAGTCACAGTCAGCGGAGTGGGTTTGATTTTTAGATACATTCATAAGTAAAATAATTTTTCCAAGAGAAAGTATTCTCACTTTTAAAAGTCTTTCTTCATAGCAGTGAGGTAAAACACTAGGTGGGTTCTAGAAAAGCTATCGTTTGTGTCAAAGATCACCTAATGTGGAGAAGAGGTGGAGTTGTTGTTTTGGTCATAAAAACATTATGTGCAATCTCACATGATTAGTTAGCATACAGTTTCCATGATAAATTCCTATCAACTACTATATCATATAATTTAGCTCAATATCTCCTAAATTATGCTAGTTAACCACTTGGTACTCAATGAGATTGATAAGCTGTGGTGGCCATCCTGAATTGTTTGTTCATTTGTTGGTTCATCGGTTTTCCTCCGCTTGTCTGGGTCTGCGTCTCAGGGGTAACAACTCCAGCAGAAAGGCTGAAATCTCCCCAGCAACCCTCATCAGCTCCACCAGTGGGACCCCAAGGTGGTCCCAGGCCAACCTGAAAGTATGATCCCTCTAACTTGTCCCAGTTCTGGGATACACCCACAGGACATTGCTGAAACACTCAGCATCAGAAAACTGCACTGTTGCCTTAGGTCTATTTAAAGAGCAAGTCACCCCCTAAAAGAAACTTACTCCCACTGCTTATTGCTGAAAAATGCAATAAATGCTGTTGTCTGGCAGACCGAGAGGGCAGAGCTGCTAACAAATACACACAACAGGCTCAAAACAGCATTGTAACATCATAATGTACCAGCTAACAACCTTGTGTACCTCCTAGCCAATAGCAATGGCATATTCAAATTCAAATGCCATGCAGAGTTTTTACCTGACGAAGGCACAACACTGAAAGTTTTAGACAGAATATTTAAATTTGAACTAAGATGTACTAAAGTGCTAAATTATTGACGACACATGTCTACAGCACAATTAGAAACTCATTTATACAGTTTATCAGCAAAAAAGTTTGATTTGGGGGTGACTTGCTCTTTAAGGTTGGTTTATGCTTGACGCGTCCGCGAGGTCCGCACGGAAAAGTTGCGTCATTTTAACAACCACGCACGGCCCAAACTTTCCACACCGCGCACCTAGGAAATTTTCTAACCACGCGGACAGTCAGACGCGGAAAAACATGGCGGACTGTCAAGAACTAGTATGTCAGAGGTTCATAAATACAGACATTTGAATGATTCAGCTCTCAAAGATCACCGTGATCAGCATGTTGTAAATAATTCTTGGAGAGAAATTGTTCACACTGTCGGAAAAGACGAGGACACTGTTAAAAATGCTGGAATGCCATGTTGTATACAACAGTAATTTCTACTTCTACTATGGTGTAGTGTTGGATTCATGCCGTAGAGCTCCATGCTGCCCCCTTCAGTTTGGGAGAATATTGGCTCACCGCAGAGACAAGCCGCATGAACCATAATCGCTGCAAGTTGTGAAGCGCATTCCATCCGCGAGCTAGCCTAGTGAACTAGACCAAATTCTTGCTTTGCAAAGTAAATAATACATTTATTTAGTCTGGCTTGCCAGGCTATCCGCAAGCCGCATCACCAAGCGGAAAGTGAATGTGTCAAGCATAAACCAAGCTTTAGTCAGACTTTTAAAACGCATGTCAACACGTCTGGCTGAAGTCGAGCTGATTCTAATCAAGCTGGTGGTTGGAAACCAAATTCCTTTGCATGTAAGTAGCTCAGTTGAGCAGTGACCGGTTGGACACTTCCTTTTCAGGAGTGACAAAAACATAGATGTGGTCTTGTGATAATGTCATTGCCACAATGTAACATGTGTAACACCATCAGACAGTACTGTACGTAGCAAATAAGCTGCACTGCAGCATTGTTGTCCATTCCTATGGCCATTTACTCTAACTGCTTCACCAGCATTTGTTTACTAATTGCGTTGCTAGAGGCTAAATGGAAGAATACCAACACGAAAGGGCGCATGTCACCACTTGCTTAGCTGAGTGGAATGCATTTCATTTGGTTTTCTAAGGGACATGTAAACTAGGGTAAAGGCTTCCAGTTTTACCTTGCACATTTACCGTAACTTGTTTCATAAACAAAGGTGACACATTTCTGCAAAGCATAGGCGATATCAGGGCGCCTTTGGTCGTTCATAAGAGGTCAGCATGTGGCAGTAATGTGGCACAATCATGTGTTGTTCACAAAAGATTACATGATGGTGGTATAAACTTCCTTTTGGCTTAGACGTAACTTGTTTTTTATGCCGATTGAAGCCACACTCCTTAAGTTTTTTTCACGAGCCGCTTCAAAGGGTGGATATCCTTCATCGTCCTACATGAACTTTCCCACGTCTCTGCACCGCTCAGACATCCTAGCCGAGTTTACAGAAGTAAAACTGACTGCCCTTGTGTACTTTTTCTTACAATATTGTTGCCAGCCAATGCTCGGCGGACGTTCCACACATAATCATGGCACCACTGTCTGTTGAGCAAAGGCATGATTGTCGTTCAGAAGTCCAATGTTGACGAAATATTACAGTCAAACTTTGCGGCATGATTGCTGCAATATATCCGCATCGCCATGCTACCACGACACTTTTATAAGACACACCATGGCAGCAGTATTACCCTGATTTGCCACGGTATGTTTTATGAAAGAGGATTCTGACAAAATGCCTGAACCACCTTAGGTGACTCCACAACACACAGGTTCAGTAGAACTGATTCGCCTGGAATTGTTACAACCCTAAATTGAATTGAATTAAATATCCAGTCATGGCTACTACAAAATCAAATGAAAGCTCACCATTTGTTTTACAGACTCTTGTAGCCAACTTTACTAAATGCTTAAAGTTTAAAGCAAAGATCTCACGCAATCAGTTGACGCTTGAGAACTGTTGTCAGCTACAAAACCCTAACTTAGCTCAATATCTGTGAAAGGAACGTGATTTAAGAATTCTGACATAGGAATAATTTGGCCGTGGCGTCCATCTTTAATGAAGTAGACTCCAAAAGTTATCAAGTTATAAAATAAATCCATTTGGTAGTTTGTGCACGATGTTTGGGGAAAACTTTAACAATTGGGATTATTTTTGGCCACCAAAAGCAGTAACTATTAATATAACCTACAAGTTCTTGTAGTTTAAACAGTCTTTTACAGTATCAATATTGCATCGATACTGTGATATCGATATATTTGTGATATATTTAAACAGACAGATGAACAAAGTTCCATTTAATTACCAGACTAATCAATGCATCATTGGTTTAGGGTTAGGGTCAGGTCTGTGTCATTTATTGTCATAATTAACCCTGCGTAAAAAAGCACGCTCCATTTAACATTTTTGCTTTTTAACTAAAATTTTGTCCCGTCCTACTGTTAAAGGCAAGTGTCTTTTATCAAAGCAGATTATCCTTTTATTGCTAAACAAAACAAGCTTAATTTTAGAAATCCCTTACAACAGATGGGGGGATAAGCAGATTATGCGCCACGCTGCTTGTTCTCTGTTGATCCCAGTGCATGAAATGACATTTCTGGGAGTCTTTTCTTTCAGGTGCTGTTGGTCAAAGTAGCCGTGTGTGGATGAGAGAGAGAAACTCCAGCTTGTACAAATACAGCTGGAGGTGAGATGAGGCCTCAAGGTTTATTTGCACACATTCACATGTGTTAATTATAGACCACCTGGTTGAAAATTAACCCTCTTATTGTATGTGGAGGTAAATTTGGAGCCTACTTATCAAAGCTCGTGGCTGGAAAATAAAAACGGAATCTTTCATTGGACGTGTGCGGATTGAGCCGGCAGGATGTTGCTGTGTGAGGCCGGCCTTCGTGTGACACTATTCTTTATTCGCGTATTTAATAATAACCAGGGCTGTTTTTAACGTTTTTGTGTGATCATGTTAAAAGTGGAAAGGCGGGGAGAGGTGTAATGTTTGCCCCAGTGCCGAATGTGGCAGGACATTCAGTCACTCTCCTCCATGGGGAGGGGAGGGAGGAAGAGGAGCAGTGCTGCTCGGTTCATTCCCTCTGCAGAGGCAGACCAGAGTCGTGACAGTGGTGCTTGTTTGTTGGAAGGTGGGTACAACAGCTGCAGATGTAGTGAGAGCTCCTGGATTATAGAAAAATATCATCTTAGTCCAAATTAATTTACTAATTATTTAACACAGTAGAGAAATGGGGAGCTGGTGCCTGTCTCCAGAGGTGGAGGACACCCTGGACACTAGGGGTGTAAGAAAATATCGATATGGCAATATATCGTGATATTTTCTACAGCAATATTATATCGATAAAAGCCGTGTATCTAATTTTTGGGAAAATTTACATGCAAACTTTTGCATATTTTCTTTTCTTTTGATGTAATCAGGGTATCTGCGGGTCCTTAAAAAGTCTTAAATTTGCTTTTCAAAATTTAAGGCCTTAAAAATCCTTAAAAATTACAAATAATCCTTAAATACAGTTTCCAAAGGTCTTAAATTACCAAAGGTCCACTAAACAAGATTCTTTTATTTCAATAAAAATTTTGTGAATTTCTAGTTAGTGTTCAGGATTTTTTGTGTGTGATGTTGGCGTAAGCGGAACCGTACACATTCAGTTGGTTGTGAAAGGGGGCTATTTTTAGATGAGCAAATTAGCTGGTTAAGCTAGTGGGAGCTTGCGCCATGGGCATAGGCGTCATTTTAACCGGGGACACCGGGGACATGTCCCCGGCAAAATTTGTGATTGGCAGCTGTGTCCCCCCCCACTTTCAAAAAAGCCTGCTGATGAGGATTTTTGTTTTACCTGCTCAGATCTTATACCAGGGGTCGGCAACCTGTTCCCATCAAAGAGCCATTATTACCCGTTTCCCACGGTAAAGAAAACACCGCAGCAGCCGCAGCGTTGTGGGCGGGGCCTACCCTCAGACAGCAGAGCGCTGCTCACAACCAGGGGACAGCAGCCAGTACCGGTCGCTCGCATGGGCGTCGCACCCGTGGGGGATTCAACACCCACACTTTTCCAGCTGTTTTGCTCACCTCCACACCAGTCTGGTTTCTTTATGTCGCACTCTCACTCTGTTTGCCTCATCTCCTTCTTCACCTCCCAGCCGATGTCGGGTTTCCAGGAGAGCAGGAGAGGGAGGGACGGAAGAGCTCGACTGAATTCATAATTTTACATCTTGACATTAGCTGTACAAAGTCTGAGTTTGATAAAGTGAAGAACAACAATTTGCAGAGGTTTATAACTGGCGCGGTGCCAGGTTTTCATGGGCCACGGTAATTTTGGACGGACCTTAATAAGCAGTGACTTAAGTGAAGCAGGCAGGACGCGCTAGAAAATTTCGTTTAAAAAGATGTCATAAATGTTTCCCCCGTCATTTTTATTTATAAAATATGAAGTAAAAACTCCCAGTTTAATTTTCATTCATTTGTCATTAATATGTAGTCTACACCCGTGCGTTAAGTGGACCATCTTCCAGTAAAAGCAAAGCTTCCAGCCCACCTCTCCAAATGCGTAAAATGTGCATCAGCCGCTAGTTAGGCGCGTCACGCGCACCATCAGCGACGTCAGCCCAGACAAGAGCAGAGCAAATAGAGAAAGAATAGAGGATAATTGTGTCTGGATGTGGATGGAGATTACATTTTACAGCAGCCTGATCATCATTTAAATACGTAAACCATCACCTGTCTTCTAGTCCACGCTATCAGCATTATTTTAATTGGTGTGTGTGTGTGTGTGTGTGTGTGTGTGTTTTCCACTTCCAGCACTGGTCTAACCAACCAGACCAGCATGTCCAGTAACACATTAATGTTACAATTAAACAGTTTCACTTCATGTAGGCTAGGAACATTCCACCTGCCGTGGCCCGACCGCTTCTGCTCCACATAAACTTTGTGCGTGATCAAATGTCTCTACAGGTGCTTTCTGAGCTGCTATTCTGCCTCAGACTGGATGCGTCATGCGTGTCCATATTAGAGACGGGAACAAGCGCTGTTCAGCCAAAGTTTCATAATTTCATAAAAACATTTTTCCAAGTGACACATCCCTCAGAGAGACCGGGTTTCCAGACCGCTTCAGTGGGAGGAAATCTTATGGTATGCACCGTGGTTCTGCGCTGCGCTGAGAACCCCTCAGATCTTCAGCCCACTGTCCACCATGGGCGCTTCGAGCCGTGCTGAACACATGTCCAGTATAAAGCTCTGATGTTCTGATGGGAATCAAGTTACCTCTGCGATGTGCGTATTGAAATGTCAGCTCATCCATGCGCATCAGTGTGCGTCGGGGTAATTCTTTCAAAACAACCAACATCCTTGAGTTTATCCATCAAAATACAGTCAAATGTAAATATCTGTAACCTGCCATTTAACTGTTTTGCCTTCTTGTGAAGATTGTTGCAAAGAGAAAAAACTAAACTTGATTAACCCCAGAGCCGTGCGCACTGCACTGTACTCCGTGACTGTAAATGAGGGGAAATGATTTAATCGGATCCTTTTCTTTTCAACATGGTTTAATGTAAAGTTTCATTCAGTACAAACTTTAGTTACACCAATCTAACTAGACAGAGCCTGGATTTGTATTCTGAACAGTTTAAAGATGTTTAAAACGGAGACATGCGTGACGCGTCTAAAATTCGCACCTGCTCCGCTATTATGGAAATTACACTAACAAGATGAATAACATGAAATTATTTTAGGCACAGACAACATCCCCACACTTTTGAAAATCTTGCAACGTGCCTGGTCGCTCGTGTACGTCAAAGTTATCTTTCATAAGAAGATAATCAATAAAACAATTTATATAAAGATGATCCAGAAATTGTAGCCCGTCTCTGCCTACAATATTTTGATATTTTTCACCCTGTTGGTGGTTTTACTGAGCAGGTGCCACTTTTGTCATACGTTTCTTTTTAAAACATGTTTAGACTGTTCAGAATACAAATCCAGGCTCTCAGAACCAGAGCGCATGCGGGAAGGTTCCTCCCACTGAAGCGAGTGTTTTCCAAACCCTGTCTCTCAGAGACTTGTCACTTAGAAAATGTTCCCTGATTATGAAACTTTGGCTGAATAGTGCTTGTTCCTGTCTCCAATGTGGCGACACATCCAGGAGTTGAGGAGAATCCCAGAATCTGACATCCTCCAGCTCAGGAAGCGCATATGATTACGCACAAGCGTGACGCGTCAACCCGGTCTCACAGTAAGACCGGGTTGGAACTGTTTAGGTTTACGCAGACAATCTTTACATTTAGAATTGGCTTACAGATGTAAAATTAATGCAGTAAAATATAAAGCTTTTTATTTAAATATCCATTCATTATTTTACAAGCACAGAGAGCCGCCGACCCCTGTGCTAGCCTATATTGTCCCCAGCAATTTTTAAACCCCACTCAAGTGTATGGTTATTGTCCCCAGCAATTCTGAAAACAAACTGACGCCCTTGGCCATGGGGAAGTTTAATGGTAACTGGATGGCTTATCCCACGTTTGCAATGTGGTTAGCACCGGTTCCAGGCAATAGCTGGAAATTATAGCTTAAATTTATTTAATTTTAAAAATAGCTTAAATTTGATCAAAGTGGCCTTAAAAAGTCTTAAATTTGGCTCCCTTAAACCTGCAGATACCCTGTGTAATTCTAACGCTGACCGCTAGTTGGCAGCAGAGTGCATTGGGTTTTGTTTCCACCACTGAACTGTAAATCTCTATTATGGTTCAGATACCTCATGTTAAACATGTTACGTATCAGTTTGGACTGTTTTTTATTGAATTATCCTACAATAAATGCAGTCTAAAAAATCGCTAATATGGTCTGACTGAATGCATTGCAATATATCGTGATTTATCATATTGTCTCCCCTGTATTGTGATGCTTATCGTATCGCCATAAATTCACACATACACATCCCTACTGGACACGTCTTTGGTCCAACAAAGGGAAAAACAGTCATACACTTACTTACACGTAGGGAAGTTAGAGCAGACATGTCCAAAGTGTGGCCCCAGTGCCACTTGCAGCCTTTGGAGACATTTTGTGCGGCCCCAATTGAATTTCTAGAATGATGAATTTAGTTTGGGCTGTTGGTGTAGACTGACACTTTCTCAGAGGTGGAAAGTAACAAATTACATTTACTCACGTTACTGTAATTGAGTAGCTTTTTGTAAATTTATACTTTTTAATCGTTTTTAAAAGCTGTACTTTTACTTTTACTTGAGTAAGTTTTTAAAAAAGAATTGTAATTCGCTACATTTTAAATCATATCCGTTACTGAGTAAAAATAAATTATAGGCTTAATAAATTAAAAATATTACGTGTAGCAGCGTTGGAACGGAAAGAGACACGTGCATGAGCGCCGCGTCTAAACCTTGGGGGGTGTGGGGGTGTACACTTTAGCTCAAAGACATCAGTTCAGTTCCTCAACTCGCTGTTCACCTCCTCTCTCCCTCCTCTCCTGTGTGTTGGATCCCGCACCTTCGCACACCGGTGTGACGTCATCAGAAATCTGCTCGGTTCTGTAGCCGGACTCGGTTCTGTGTTTGAATTGTGTTTCTCTACCGCTCCGCATGGAAGCAGCAAAATAACGTTTAGCGCTCATAACAAGCGGATTATCAGCGCTCTGCTCATAAAACAGAAGACCTGCAGGCCTCTGTGAGTTAAAACATCCTGATACTGTTCAGGTGTAAACATTGTGCTCCATCCCTGTGTTTGAACTCAGAAGTTGCTTCTTGATGCCACAGATATGTGATGATTTAGCTTGTTTCTTTATTTTACTCCAGAATAAGAGATTAAATTATTACTAAAGCAGTTCAATGTAGTTAAATTAGTCATTCAAAAGATTCTAACATGCTGCAGTGTGTGTGTGTGTGTGTGTGTGCGTGTGTGCGTGTGTGTGTGTGTGTGTGTGCGCGTGTGTGTGTGTGTGTGTTTTACACATATAGGACTGCATGAGACAGCATGGTTTCATCAAATCCATGCAGTCCTATATCTTGGCTGAAGTAACGGCTCAGGAAAATAACGTATTTCATAAATAATGACGTCTCTGCAGTGTTTATGATAATGTTTTATCTGATCTTTGGTCTGGGAGGTGTAACGTATCATGATACAAGCCTTTTAAAACATGTTAAAGTGTTACAAGAGGAGATAAATGCATGAATTTAAAGTTCATGTTTGGAGACCAACCTTCACAGTTTGGAGGCTCACGCTGGTGAGGAGACACCATTAGTTCTAGTAACACCTGGGCTCCCAAGGCCTGTTCTGACAGGATGGACGTTACGGGACCCTTAAGGATTCCAGTTGGACGATTGGAGGATTATTTAGGAGGATTGGAATGAACAAACTGATTTCATTGGTGAAGGGTTAAATGAGTGAGTGAACCCACCACCAAGGATGAACTCTGCTAGCTTTAAAAATCAGCTGCTCTAAATAAGCATGAAGGTCAGAGAGGAGCTCTAGGATGGACACGATAAAGGAACTGTAATGTAGAGGTAAAGTAGGGCAGGGCCAACGTTAGCAGCTGTCACACGGTCCATCTGAAATGTTTGACTGCATTAGGCTTGTTATATTATGTGACAGGTTAGAGCACAATCTCATGTTAGAGTTTTGTCATGAACACATTGAGATACCTCACACACTGATGGCATCTTAAAAATTTTTTTTTTCTAAAAATAAAGAATAATTTTAACCACGATTGAAACTTACCATCCTAGAAAAACCTCGTCCAATCAATGTGCACGTCCTGTTCTCACTGATTGGATAGAAATCCCTCCTTCAAGCTGAGCGTGTGTGTATGTGTGTGCGCGCACACACACGAGCGAATTGTGAACTGGCGTTGTGATTTAGCACTACTTAGATGTAGCCATCCTTACGCCGACAAAAATGTAACCAAGTAACTTTTACTTTGAGTACATTTTGTTTACGATACTTTTTACTTTTACTTAAGTAAAAATTTAGGCAAGTACTTTTACTTGTAATTGAGTAAAAAATTATCAAAGTATTGGTACTCGTACTTAAGTAGGAAATTTTAGTACTCTTTCCACCTCTGCACTTTCTAACCCTTTATGTTCAGATTTGTATTAATATGTATATTTTGAACTAATTTTTTAAAATCAACTTAAAAAAATTCTTTGCATTTTTAAATCATTAAAATCACATTTTTGGGACCTGTCAGGGCTATACACTTGACTGTTATGGCACTCATCTTGAAAAGTGTGGATACCCCTGACTTATATTCTATAGCTAATCTGATGTGCATGTTTCTGGTCTTTGGAAGAAAGCCGTAGTACCCATAGAAAACACGCATGCATGGGCAGAACATGCTAATTTCATGCGACTATCCAGCCATATATAGAAACACTCTACATTTATTTCAATTTCAGCTACTAAAACTCACAAAAACATAACTATTGCTAAAATCATGTCATGGCAATTTAGGAAGAAAAATCAAACATCTTTTCATCATCACGCTTCAGGTACTCCTGAAGGATCCCAGGTTGTTCCAAGTCCAGAGAAGATGAATAATCATTCCAACAAGTTCTGGTTTTGCCTCAGGGTTCCTACCCAGTGGGGGATGATAGAAAATCAGACACCTGAACCACCTCAGCTGACTCCTGTTTTCACTGTCAAGGAGAAGCTCCTCACTTTATCTGAGTTGAGCTCTTCTCTGGAGGGATCTTGTTCTTTCAGTCACAATCCACATCTCATCATCATAGTTGAGGGTTGGAATAAAGATAGAGCAGAAAATCGAGAGCTTTATCTCTTGGCTCATTTCCATCACCATGATGGACCGTGATGCAGCACGCCCTATGTATCTTCTAATTGCATTCTAGAAATCATGTCCACCATGTGTCGACATGATGGTGATTCATCACCGCTAATGAAGTCTTGACATGAAATCTCTCTGCTTCTTCAGAATGATTCCTCAATAGATGTGAACTTGGGCAGTAAGTAGAACTGACTCGGTGGTCTCCTTTAAAAAGCAGCTGAAGACTCACCTGTTCAAGCTGGTTTTATGTGACCTTCATCACCACCCTCTCCTTATTCTGGTCTTATTCTGCCTTTCCCAGGATCCACTGATTTTACTTCTTCCTATTCATTTTCTCTCCCTTTCTTTAATTTTTTAAAAATCACAATACTTATTTATTATTATTTGTTTTTTCATGTTAAATATTTTTAGTCTTTTTTTAATATCCTTTTTATACTTGAATTTTTTGTTTTTGTTTTTGTGAAGCACCTCGTGATTTTTTATCTTGAGAGGCGCTATACAAAAGATTGTTTTCTTTCTTTCATTTTTATATATACACAGTATATATATTATGTGTAAGTACTAGGGCTGTAGTGACGCATCGATGACGTCGACGGCTCGATTCTAAAAATTTGTCGACGTCAGATCCGGAAGTCGACGCACCGCGCCCACTTGTTGCATCCCCAGGAGTTTGTAAATAGAGGAGGAATCTGCCTGTTTTTCCTCTAGTTCGCCCTCTTCTCCGCCTTCACTAACATCTCCGCCAAATACCGAAGACCCAGAACAATGTCCGTCCACTACTAGATTATTTTCCTGTTTTGCCCGCCTTCGTCTCCCGGCAACGGACAACAACTTCCGGGGTCAGATGCGCTGCTTCGTGTCTACCGCAGATGTAGAAAATCACCGGGAGCGTTTCTCCCTTCATTAAGGAGCTTCTTTCAGACATTAGGAGAGCTGTTTTGGTGGTAGCAGTCTCTCCTCCGAGCTGGTCTGTTTGCTGCTGGGTGTTTTTGGTTTATTTAAACGTGGTAACTTGAACTTAACGTTGGTAAAGCTACTGTTAACATCTTCGCTAACAGCTTCTTGCGTTTGGATAAGCTGTTACGTTTTGGTTTAGAGTTCATCTTTTTTGTGGTGCATATCTCCCTTTTATTACATTTAGAGTGTTGTGGGTTTTCGGTTTAGTTTAAAATATCACCTTGAGTTTGGTTTAACCACCCAGTTTAGAGTTTGGATCCCTACTTATTTGTACTTTGTTTTAATTCCCCACAGGCAGAATTAGTTTTATTATTCCCAACCTGTGGATGGAAAGATTTATGATTTTTGTTGTTGTAAATAAACCTGATCATCATTTTAACTTTTAAATCCCGTTATTGTCCCTTCCTTTTTGCACACGAGCCAAACTCCCCAGGAAGGGTCGTAACACCACTCCCCTCCCACACATAAGTGACCAAAACAAAGCAGCATGGAGACACTCCATCTTCTACCACCTCTCAGGCAGCAGCCTGCATTCCCAAGTTCTACACGTCACCAGAACATAACCAACCGCAACACAATAAAAGCAGTGTTATACAAAATGGAAGGTCTGTAGTGTTTGTTCTCTTACAGTAACAATTTATCAATTTTTTTGAGGAATTTATTTGAGATTTTCTGGTTTTTGTTAATTGTGCAATAGAAAAATAATCATTAGATTAATTTTCTAAATAGTCATTAGAATAGTCGACTATTCGATAAAATAATCGTCAGAATAATCGTTTTAAAAATAATCGTTTACCCCCAGCCCTAGTAAGTACATTTTTTTTAAAACGCACCTGTCTGTCTAGGTGCTTTTGCAAACACGCTCTGTGTGTCTTGTGTACTAAACTGATGCCTAAAGCTATTGGCTAAAGCTTAGCGGCGCTAAATTGAAATGACACATGACTACTGGATGAGGGACGAGCTTAGCAAAAACATGTATGCATTGCCAACATTATATCACACTACAGGTTCAGAGTTTCACTTGAAGGGATTTCCAAAAAAATCGCAGAATTCCTGTGTAGCTGTCACAGCTACGCCAGGGTCACACACATCACACCAGCAGCTCGCCTTCAAACACTTTATTTAGACTTCTGCTGCTTCTCGATCTTCATAGCTCATCGGTGTTCCAGGATCTCACTGGCTCCGTCGAGTTTACATGTATTAAGACCACCACCTGTAAATGTTGAAGAAGCTGTCTGATGATCAATGCGCCTCAGCGCTTGTTGCACACGTTCTTGCTGTCTTGTCCATTCTCTGTACCCCCACAGACGTCCCAGTGCCCCGCCACATCCTGAAAGAGGGAAAGCTTCAGATTGCTGCTTTAATGTCCCATGAAATGGAATCGTTTGTGTTGAAGCAATAAAACCTCTCAAATCTGTAGGATGGTGGCCCTCAAGGACTAGAATTGGAGGTGTCCATTATGACAAAGTTTTGGATCAAATTTCTGTTCATTCCCTACTTAGAAAGCTGGGACCATGAACTGATTTTGCTGTACACTAAAGCTAAATTTTATCACAACAAAAGTCCAAACATAGTGCGCAGCTCTGTAATGTCCTCTGTGCTCTCCCAACAGCTCCTGGAACCTCTCATGCCGAGGTCCAGACTTGCTGCCTGGCCCCGTTAGCCAGATTAGTTATGGGTTTGTGTCCTTTTGGATCCAATTGATTTTCTGCTTGTCCAAACACCACTGGAGAGCCGTAGATTACAGGGACCAATTATTAGAGCTTTAGTGCCGCTCCGCACCCTGTTAGAGTGGAACGAGAGCTGGAGGATGCCTGCTGGATCATTTTGTTGGGAAACGAATGGATTTGATTTGGCGTTATCGATTAGGAAAAGAAGGGATGTGGTTGGTGATGACAGATGCTATGAAAGTGTAGTTCAGTGATCCGTCTGCTAAAGAGGAGAGAAGCCTGAGGCATGTCTCGCTGCCTGACACTCATCTGTCACTAACCTTGAACAAAAATGGCAAATAAGTATCCTCGAAAGCTTCTTTGGCAAGACAAAACCTTCAACGTGTGTCTTGTTGGGAAAAAAAATGATTATAAAGCTGAGCTAGCACAGTTGTGTGTGTTTTAGGATCACACTGATTTATCAGCTGGTGATCAGATCTTGATAACACAATACTTTTGTTAAATCAGGCTGTGGTGTCTAATTAGCTGATAAAGTCTATAAAGAGAGATAGTCACTAATCTGGGTTTCCTCCTTGGTTACTAAAGTGTGGCACAGAAAACGCTGTTCTACAGTGTTCCTAATGATTTGTTTACAGCACAACTAGCATCACAGATGCCATTTTACTGCTGATGCAGAACAACATTTACAACATTGCTGCAGATATCAAGTCGTATCTCCAATACAGTGGAAATGTGTCTACAGGCAGGCTCAGAAAGAGAGAGAGAGCGGAGTGCGTTGTGGGAAAACAAATGCTCTAGATTGCTACTTTATTTTAATTCTGAGCTTCAGCATCAACATGTGGTTATAAATAAGTGGCATTTGTCTGCAGATCTGAAACCTTTAAGGCTGGACATACACGGTAAGATCTTTGGGCCATTTTCAACCACTTTTCTGTTCATGCAACAATTTTGTGATCTGGCCAAATTTCAGCTTAATCGTTTGTTGTGCATCTTGTTACGTACAAGGATTAACGGGAAGTGATAAAGACTTTACAACCAGCTCCCAATCAGCAGTCGCCCAGTTGGGTGAAAATTAAACCAGCTTGTAATCGTGAGGATATAGAGAATCAAGAATTTTTACACAACTGAGCGTTTCCTCACTTTAGGGGCTTTTAGTTCTTTGTAGCTCCAGATTCAAGAGTCCGACCTGTAGCGTATGTGCGTACAGTGAAAGCAGTCAAGTCGTACGACGTGAGACTATAATTCGTGAATTATTAAACCTGGCGACGTTAAACAGTGCATCGCTGCTCTAATTCAGGTTTTCATACAGTTTACACATCCTGGTTCTTCACCCACATGCATGATTTTGCTAGCTGTCATGTTCCTAGCGGCTTTTTTTGTCTCTTTTACATCATGTAAACTTTTTTAGTGGCCTTCGCCTGCTGAAACTAGTGCACAGTTACCGCTGTTCGAGTAAGACCATGACACATAGACTCAAGAATACTTATGGGTTCCGTGTCTTTGACAGCATCTCTACCGAGACTCTGCGCTTACTTCTGTCAGCTCTTTTCTCAGACTTGCAAACGTGCGAGACATACTGTACCCGGCCTGTTCTACTGGCTCTACTGCCTCTTAGTGTTCCAGCAGCTTCCAGCTCTGTCCTTAATAATCCTTAGCTGTAACTTTGTCCTCCCTGCTTTCATCATCCAGGCAGAGCAGCGGCGTTCATTCAACATTTACTTCTTTCTCATTTTGAACACACGCTAGCTCCAACCATATTGTAAGACAGATACCCCCATAATGCTTGAGGCCCATGTCCCTGTATAGAACGTAATCCGATCCCCCCTCCCTGGAGGAATGTGACGAGCCTTGAGGACGGCCAAATCGAGGTACAAATCAGCTGGTTGGCAAGCAGACATCTCCCAAGTGGTTTGGGGCCGTGCTAGCAGAGTAAAATCAAGTCTCTAATTCTAAAATGCTCTGACTGTAGTGACGTCAGACAGTGGTCGTAAGCTGCATTAAACATTTGTTGTCTGTTTTGTGGCCAGGAGCGTCTTTTCAGCCTGACAGATGGTGTGTGCAGCACAGAGATATGCAGCTCTACAACACTGGGCTGCAGCGCTGTACATCTTTAGGAGCCGTGTTTGCATTTGAGCAAAGTCAATAAGAACCAGGTATTACCTTAGTGGAGCAGTGTATCCTGTTGTTCCTTGCAGTTTGACATAAAAATGATAATTAATTCACTCTCTCTTTGTTTAAACGTTACATTTATTTAGTTCATGCAGTACAGCAGATAAGTCCTGAGTCACTACTCACTACACTCCCGTCCAGGGAGACTTTTCTTCCATCACTTGAGCTGCTATTTAAGATCATTGTTCCTGACCATTCTCACAGGTTTACCTTTGTGTTCTAAGACACAAGGGTGTCTAACATAACAGACAAGTTAGCAAATCTATTTTTATTTCATCTTTAGTTCAAACAGGCATCTAATGGGCCATTGCCATCTGTACCTGCTCGGCCCGGCCCGGATAGCATAGCTTGCTTACTTATCTTGGTGGCCTGCCTTTTTTCAGGGTGCAGCGAGACTGTTTTTCAATAGAGCAAGCCTCTGATTGGTGGGTAGAATCAGCCCACATGGGCTTAAGGCATGCTCAATTCATTATCATTCATTATCATGCTGATTACCTAGAAGCTGAAAATGCCTCTGACTGCATTCCTTGCACACCTAAGCAAGGAGGTGTGGAATCAGCCGGGCTAGGCTGGGGTCGACTGGAGCTATCCGGGCAGGGCCGACCAGGTACAGATAGGAATGGCGTATTAGCTAACTTACTTAAGCGCTAGCCAGAGCTTGCTGGTGACTAACAAAAGCACTGAAAACATTCAAGTGACATTCAAAGGGGATAATGCAAGTCTCACTTTTTGTGTGGCCTTGTGGGTCTCTACTGCTTCTATAAACACTCCAAACTTAAATAAAAGCCACCCGTCCATTTTCTGTCAGCGTTTGGTTGCAGGAATCAAATGGTTCTACAAGCTGATTGAGATTTTTCCTTTTCATGGTGTAAAAATAAAGTCTAATTTCCACTTCTCTGTCTACGGCAGTACGGAGAGATGCAGTGCCATGGTGCTTTGATACAAGGGCTCTGCAGCAGGTCTACAGACGTGCCCAATTATGTAACTAGACCAAAGGCCTGTGAGTGGGCAGGACACCTCTTCCTTTACATTTGTCAACAGCACCATCATTCTTCTTCAAAATAATTAAACGAGGACCGACGATATTTTGCTGCAGACACGGAGCAGAAAGAAGAAGGTCTCACAGAAAAAAACCAGACGACATGAACGTTTATACACCCGTGACTGAGGGAGCACAAAGATACAAAGCAAAATTTTATTTGTGGAAGGAACTTACGGGAAATGTGTGTTTGGAGGTGGGGTATCAAAATAAAAATGTCAAGTATAAAGCTGCTGAAATTGCTTTATGTGAAAGGGGTTTTGTGCCAAGAACTTTGTGAGCATGTTTTGCATCGACCACTGAACTTTGGTTTTATTTCTTTGAAAATTACCCACCATACAAAGGTTGATCAAAGTTTGTTAAGTTCAATGTGTGCTTTTAGTTTTTAAATTTAAAATCTGTTGGATTGATTTATTTTCTAGATACCTTGCTAGCTAGTAATTGTGTTTCCACCAACTTGTCACATAGACTATTTACTCCCAGTTATTTCTTTACATTTATAGAAAATACCCAATAGTTGAAACACAAAACTATATTTTAACATCAACAATGTGATTTCCAAAGCTGTAACTTGAAAACTTGTCATATCGACCTGAGGATAATGTATCTATCAGGTGACTTTTCACAAATCTTTGCTGAATTTCTTTTCTGTGTTGTAAAACCACGGATTTCAAATGTTCCAGTTGTACACTGGCTTCCCTTCAAGCCCAGACTGATCATGAAGCTGTTGTGATCAGACACAGGGGTTGGACTGAACATGCATGCAAAGTACCTAGAGTCCAAAGAAAATGGCCGAATTACCTTTAGATGTATTGTCCAAGACCGTTGTGATGGAATAAAATCAAATCAGGATGCTTGTAAAATATAGAGGAAGCTTGAAAACGGTTGCACACCTTTGTATGTAGCAAAGGAGATACAACCACCCGAGATGAAAAAAGTAACCTCATCAATGTGGAAGGGCAGATTGAATCTGTTCTTTAAGACTTGCATAGGCTGCTAGAATCAAGGTTCACCCCAAGACCGTCGGGCTGTTAGGTGAACTGAGCCTACTCACAAAGCTGTCTTCAACAACTCCTGACCCTAACATCAGGCCTGTTGAGGGATCAGGGTACCCCTCCCGATCCGAAATGTCTTCCTAGAGTCTCAGAAAGCCTCTGACACCAACTCATACACTCAGGTTTGATTGGAGTGCGATGCTTAACTGCCTTTAATCTCACGACTGCTAGCAAAGCCCGGACAGATGGTGCCTTCAGCATAATTCTCCACCAGTGAATTTTGTGAGTGCTTTTCTCTGCAGCGTGGAGGTCAGGCTGGCAGCAGAGACGGATGATTTACTTAACAGTCCCATCTAGCCCTGAAAGGTTGCATAATAAAGGCTACCCCGGGGGCTCAGTCGGTTCCTCCTGCTCTGCAGAGCTCATCTGTAGCGCTGGCGAGACGTGAAATGTGTGTGTAGTTGGTGTGGAGTAATATCCTTGCTGACTCAGAGTTCCTTTGGTCTGTGGAGAAGTAATTCCTTTTGTTGCCCACCCTCTCTCTTTACTTGAAGCCTCTTGCTGTTTTAGCTTTTCTTCTTGGCAGTCGGGTACCCCTGCTGGCACGAGAACCCACCATGCCTCAGCAGTCATGGCCTAGAAACAGAGAAGTGCTTGCAAGGTGGGTGTGGGTAAGGTGTGTGTGTGTGTGTCTGGGGGAGGAGGGCAGCGATGGCAAAAGGAAGAGGACTCTAAAGGACCTTGTTATCTTGGCAAGCAGTGGGAGGAGGTGCCATCCCACTGCCTCACCACCTGTCCTCTGAGAGCCACAATCCGTTGGCTGAGAATGAAAACTCGCCCATTCAACCAAACTCCACTTGTGTAGTTTTGTATGAATTTCAGTCTAAAGTTGCGCTTTTCGTTTTTCCTTAGCAGCTTCAGACCTAACCCTGTTCCTTTGTTGGTGCATGCAGGAATGCCTTCTCATGAATGTGAGGTGGCTATTCTGGTGCGGTCAGGAGGTCCCGCCTCAGTCCGCACATTGCTGTGATAATTAGCAACGCCATACTCGTTTTTAAGTCAAGCAGGTAAGCCTCCCAGCTGAGTGGGGGTGGGTTAATTAATAACGAGGCGTGTGATCTAAAGTTCAGGTTGTGATTTATTTGGGTCAGCCTCCCTTTCCCGAAGTGTCAGTGCAAATATAGCCCAACCTCGGCCCCGCTCTGTGTCTTGTAATTGCATTCTAGAAATGCCAGCGCCGCGGCTGCCAAGTAGCCCTCCTTGAGAGGTGCGATCACGCCTGTTGAGGCGTATTATCTCAGACACAAGCTGTGAATGACTACAGAAAACACTGAAACCAGTTGGAGTTTTTGGAACGCGGCAACATGTTTCTGTTCGTTTACGTTCTGTGTTGCATCACTTTGGGTAATATTGTGTTGAGTTTGCATGAGAGGAGTTGAGATTGATAGTCAGAGTGAATATGGTCGAAGCGTACTGACTCTACCTATCTAGGAAGAGTCCGATGAAATAAACCACTCCCTTTGTAGGATAGACGGACTCTGTCTAGACTCTTGGAGCATTTACTTTCTACAGGCTGATATTTATTTTTTCATGTTTTCTCCTGAGAGACACGTAATGGATGAGGTTTGAAGTATTTAAAACGAGCAACAAGACCGATAAAAATATTCACTTGCAGCTTGAAAAAAACCCAATTTTTACTATTTAATTTTCTACTCTAGCATGAAAAAAGTCCCAACTTCTTCTGCAAATGTTTCTTTGAAGTTTTAATTCTGGTGAGATGCTGAGTTGTCTGACAGGATATCATTATAGTGCTCAATAAGTCAGACTTCAGACTCCATACCAACTACCCAGTGTTCATCTGTGTTATGTCAGCATGTCACCGCACACTCCTAGAGCCAACCGCCAACAAGAACTCTTTGTAAAGTGCTCCAGAGCTCTCCAGGGTGAGAGAGAGACACATGTTCTCCATGAGCTGGCGTCGTCAGTCCTTCCTAACACAAGCGCCAGCTGACAGCATGGTGGACAGTGGTGCAGGACTCGCACAAAGGTGGTTCTGTAAAGTACAGGGCTGGACTTTGGTCCGGAGTTGGGTTCAAACTGACCTCCTGGTGTGTGACCTTTACCATCCGAGGGAAATAGGGAAGTAAAAATACCACTTTTATGTCACCGACTGGGTGTCACACATGCTGAAGGAAGACATATTAAGGTCTGTTTATGCCAGATGTTTTTCTTAACAGATTTCCTTTTTCCCCGTGTATGAAAATGTCCATCCATATTATTCTAGCAAGATCGCTTTAAAACATCTAAGTGTGGACAGGAGGTGCAGAAACTGATTTTTTTCTGATGAACTATTTTTATTTGTTTATAATTTTACTGCTGATATGTATTTTTGATAGTAGACTATTACCGTATTTTCACGACCATAGGGCGCACCGTGTTATAGGGCGCAGCTTCAGTTACGGGTGTCTTTTTGGTATTTAACACATACAAAAGGCGCACCGGGTTATAGGGCGCGGTAAAATGTACCGGTAAAACACCTGTGCAGGCTCGGGCCTTGGAACATATCAGTGCAAACCAGACATTGTGAAAATTATAAACAGCTAAAAGCATACTTCACTTTACTGGTCTAGTCCTGGTTCAGACCTCATTTTGAGCGCACGTGCACTTCCTCATTGCGTGCGCTGATGGCTCGTGCTCTTCTAATGGGCTCGACACACGGGAGGCAACTTCGCATCTCCTCCATTCATTTTCAATGAGACATGTGCGACAAAGCGATAATCGCGGGTCTCCCTCCTACTAAAGCCGGGCGTACACCGGGAGGGCTGCAGGAGGACACACAGGGATTTATGGGGGTTGGATGAGGAAAATGAAATTAAGTAAATCTGTGTTTTGTGATCAGTTTAATTTGACATGAACACGACAAACACGCTTTCTTGACAATCTTTGTGAGTAATAAAACGTGTAGAAATAAAAACGAACAGCGTGTGTTATTAGAGAAATAGCGGGCGAGCGATATTGTTGCATGATTGCGTATGCGCCGTGAGCGGTTCTGGTACTTTTTGGGCCGCAGCAGCTCGCAGCGCCGCTTCAACAGTGCGATACCCTCACGAGGGACAAGCAAAATATCAAACATGCCAGAAGTTCGTGCGAGCTCACGGTTGCACAGTTGAAGCGGTGCAGCGAGCGGCTGCGACCCAAAAAGTACCAGAACTGCTCATGGCGCATGCGCAATCCTGCATCAACACCGTTCGCCCGCTATTTCTCTAATAACACACGTTGTTCGTTTTTATTTCTACATGTTTTTTTACTCACAAAGATTGTCAAGAAAGCGTATTTATCATGTTCATGTCAAATTAAACTGATCAAAAAACACAGATTTACTTTCTTTATTTCGTTTTCCTCATCCAACCCCCATAAATCCCTGTGTCCTCCTGCAGCGCTCCCGAAGGACAACAGGCAAGACAAAAAAGTCTGACGTGTTGTGTAAAAACTGCTATTTTTAGCATATTTTTTTGGGCCGACGTGTTGCTACCAGACGTACAGTGTGAGCAGTCAGGTCGCATCCGAGAGCTCCGTACATCTCAGAGCAAACATGGAGAAGTTGATTATTATTATGGTTTATATTAGGGATGCACCGATCAGGTTTTTTGCTGTCGATCACCGATACCGATATCAAAGAATGCTGATCACCGATACCGATCACGTGGACTGGCCAGAAATTTTCTACAACATTATAATGAGTGCTACAAACTACATAATCTGGGAATAAAGGAAATGTAACCTAATCTAAAATGGTCTGTATTAGGGTTGTCACGGTGTGAAAATTTAACCTCACGGTTATTGTGACCAAAATTACCACGGTTTTCGGTATTATCGCGGTATTTTTTTAAACGTGCTACATTTTCACACAATTAAATAAACACTGTATATCAGGAAAATATTGTCCTCAGTTTGTGTCTAAATTTTGCCTAAAATGTGTTATTTTGTAATTATGTTGTTTATTTGTTTACATTTTTCCCCTTTAGTCTTTAAAATACCAATATTTGCCCATAACTTCGTATTTTATGTCTGTTTGATGTCATCATTTAAAAATATTAGATCAGATGATACTCAGTACTCAAGTAGCCTTCTAATCAGATACTTTTTTACCCTTACTTGAGTAATAAACCCTATATCAGGAAAATATTGTCCTTGGTTTGTGTCCTTCCAGTTAGCTTTGCAGATGTGGGGAAAATGTCATCAGGCAGTAATCGTTGTTAAATTCATAATTATTCTCGGAGAGAGACCAACTCTTATCTGCCCCTGGGAGCCCCGTAATGCATAGCGTCATTTCAACATGGGGGTGTCCACGACACGGTTCATATGCAGGTAGCGGCGCTGCGGCTGCTTTATATAGCAACTCATTGCATTCTCCCTCAACCCAAATCCTCGGATCACGCATTTTAGCTAAAACGCTAACGTTAGCTTGCCTTGCGTTGACTGCAGAGTTGTGGGTGATGGTCACGCAGATGTGTCATGAGATAAGAAGCGTTGCTGCCTTTCACAGACAATTTTTCTGCACGTGCTGCAAACAGGATAGCCGCCCGTCTTCTATAAACTCCCTCGGCATTCTTCAAATATCTAAAATATGCCCGTACTTCCGACTTTGTCTTCTTTAAGGGATAATAAATGTCCTCCTGAGCACTGCCGTCTCCTCCTTTGACCATTATTTCAGCTTTAGCTTCAAGAAAGTTTTGTTGTAAACAAAGCGTGCGTCTGTGCCGCCGGCAACTTCAGCCGATGATACGGTGGCTGGTAAGGGTCACCGCGCCTACACCGCAGCCACGGTAAACCCACCAAGATAATATAGTTTTTTAAAAACAAGACGGTTATTATTGTCAACTTTTTTTTTTTTTACCGGGGTTTAGCGCTACACTGGTTACCGTGACAACCCTACCTGATCGGTTTGCTTTGATCTATTTTGAAAATTCCGATCAAAACCGATAGGGGCGCTATCGGCCGATTACGATCAAATGCCGATCCATTGGTGCATCCCTATAGTAAAATCAGAAGTAAGATTTCACATAACTCTAGCAGCACCTTGTGAAACATCATATCTACCATTTTTTTACCCCGTGTTTCTCCGCGTAGCTGATCGCTTGCAGTTTAAACTGTGCATCATAGGCGTGTCTCTTAGCAGGTGCCATTCTCAGGGTTGTCAGAACAATGTTCAGCATACCGCGCATACCTGCCCTTTTGAACTTTTCAGGGTCTGTCTTGGCTCACGTCTGCACGTTCACACCACGCCCCTTGTCTTCTACTACGTTCGTGTCTCACAACAACACAATAGGCGCACCGCACCATAGGGCGCGGCGTACATTTTAGAGAAAATTTAAGACTTTTAGGTGCGCCTTATGGTCGTGAAAATATGGTAAGCCAATTGACTCTGGGCCACTGAAACATATTCACAACCATAAATACTTGCAGACACATTAATTTGGTACACCTGTGGCAAAAGAAAGGAGCAACTTTTGTTATTTCTATCAGGAGCCTGTGATCATTTAGAATCATAAACAAAAACAAAGGAAGAACTATTAGAAAACAGTTACTGAATTGATACTGCAAGGCCCATGCAGGGCCAGCAGGTTGCTAAGGGAACTCAGTTTGTGATGTGAAAAAATGCAAAGGCGGAAGAACGTGTGCTCAGCAATTTCAGCTTCTTAATTTGATTTTCGGCTCAATTACCTCTAAATCACTAAGAGTAATGGGAGATTCACATTTACTTTAGTCTATGCCTGCTCCATTATGGCACAAAAAACCAAGTATTAAATGTAAAAGCATTGTTGGCCAGTATTAAGGATGCTCTGATTGGACTCGATCACGTGATTTTCATCAGATAGGATCAGGTGGCAAAGATCGGATTTAACCATAAAACAGCAAACAAAAGTTTCATCCTGACAAAGAGATTTTATAATGGAATAACAATGGCTTAGTTTTAAATTCAACAAGTTCTTCTACGTCAGTATTCTTTGTTTCACAGACATCACTGTAAAGTCCCACAATTTAAGCTAGCTCAGGAATTCACTCACCATAACATGTAGCTGTTAGCTAACAGGCTAATAGAGAGCATACTTGTCGCCTCAAAAGAGAGAAAATGTCTGTAATTTGGATGTATTTTGAGCAAACAGCAAAAAGAGTGTAATAGACACGTGTAATGTGTTCAAACTGGACATTTAACGTGGTGGAAAAGTTGGCGCTGCTGTTCAACACTACAATCTGGCGCACCATCTTAAAAAAAACTAACCCTGCTCAGTTTGCTGCAACAAATCGGATGAGCCAGCCGACACTAAAAGATACGTTAAAACAAACAAGAACTTGTCTACAGACAGCAAAAATGCCAAGATAGCTGTATATTTATCACACTGGATGAGCGTCTGGTTGCAAACGACGGATTTTCTGCATCCTTGATTCGCGGTATGGTTTGCCTTCTCTCCCTAATTTTACAGATGCAGCAGGTGTTTTGTAGAAAAAAGTAACTCTGTTGCTGACCGTCATGTGCCGTGCCATCCTTGTTGCTTATAGTTCAGATTTCGTCACTGAACTATTTGAAATGTAAGCAACAAGATTACTTTTACATATTTTCTTTATGTTGACGCATTTATTTTTACTTCCTGATTGAGTGATGTTTTATGACAGATGAACTAAAGAATACTGAGTCAATGGTGATGTTTTATTTCTTTTAATGAGTTGTTCAGAACTATAACAGCAAGCTAACAGCAAGATGTCAAAGAACCACCCTTCCTCCAATGCTGGAGAAATATTACCGTAATAAGTGTAGTAAGTGCTCCCTACCAAAAAACACCCAAGAGCACTAACACCATATATAACTATGTATTTATCTACTTATCAATTTACTGTGTGTATGTACGTATGCTTCGCGGTTTTTCATCTAGAATCTTCTGGTGCTGATTGGAAACAGTTTACAGAAAAGACTGCAGTTTCATCATTCTTACATACCTCACCTTTAAAGGGACAGTGTGTAATTTTCCTGGCGATAGGGGACAGTAGATACCTAGATAATTGTAAGCAAAAAATATTTTTGTGTTGGAGTAAGACCTTACCAACGGATGCCCATTAGGGTCAAAAAGTCCTGGGGACTGCAAACTTCATCAAAATGGCAAACACATCACTGGAAACGAGCAGAGGTAAATGTGAAAAACAACGTTTCTAAATGGTGAAAGTTACGTAACCACTTGTTACAAATCAGTAAATGCATTTTGTCCTCGCAGGCTCCCGTAGAAGGAAACATAGCATCTAATATGGCGTCGCCCAGAGACTTAGACCCGCTCGTATGTATTTTAGACCTGATAGTTTTTGGTTATATGTTATGAAGCCACCAGTATTTTTCAACAACTGGGCATCATTTAATTAATTTTTAACAACATTTCAATGGATATTTCCAGAAATGAATGGTAAAAACTGCACATTGTCTCTTTAAGCTAAACTTTAAAATGCTTGAGTTAGGATTTATGAGGACAAAATAAAGATAATTTGAAATAATAGTAAAGCAGAATGTAATAAAAAAACTTTTAATAATTGCTTTTTGTCTTTTTTATGTTTGGTGTTTGGAGCTACAATTGATCCTAATTTTATTAATTGCACTTGATAGTATTCTCTCATAGTATCTATAACTGCTAAGTAACTTGAAGTGTTCCAAAAACACCAATGCAATGCTCAAAGAAAGGTCTACATTACCTTCAATAGACTACTCAGTGCTGCAATATTGACTCCGCTTGACAGTATAGTATAACTGAATGTTAGATTACTGAACACACAGAGGAATACGTAGATGACACTATCCTGTGGATATGTGCCACAGGCTACTGATGTGGAAACGTCTTTCTTACAGCTGAACATGGACCCATGGTCCTCTGTCTTCCTGATCCTTTCAGCCTCTTCCATTGTTCCGTCTCTGCTATGCTCCAAAGCTGATTACAGCGCCTTCTCTAATGAAAGCTAATCCTGTGTCACGGCATTGTGTAGGCGAAGGAGGAGGTGGAGGGGGTAGGCTTCAGCTTAGCAAAGCTAGCAGGGAATGTCTTCTTCAAGGCCTGTCAGAGCAGCTTTCGGAGAAAATGCCAGTGTTTTTGTTCTCCTCAAACCTGAACTTTTAGGAGGAAATTTTCTTTTCTTTTTTCGCAACTGAAATATAATTGTCCTGAGCTGATCTGAAGCTTTTTTACACACTTCAGTGTAACTTTTAACATTATCATACATGTTTAAGAAACCGGTCATGTTAAATAAGTTTTATGTAGATGGGTTATGTCTAATAAGAGTGATGTCTTTACTAAATGCTAAAACGTTTTTAGGTTTAATTTAGTCACAAACAGTGTTTAAATAGCATGTATGTTAAAGCAGACACACCATCTTTAATATAGGTTTGGTAAAGGAAGTTTCAACATATTAGAGCAGGTGTCTCCAACACGTCGCGAGGCGCTCCGTCTCGCAGCTCTCCGTCTCGCAGCGCTCCGTCTCGCAGCGCTCCTCCGTGAGAGTGGTGGTGGTGGTGGGGGGGGGGGGGGGGGGGGGGGGGGTTTGGTTGCACACATTCCGCTGCTGTTTCTCACCAGTATCAGCTGATGGAGGGACATGATATGGTATGGTATGTATAGTATGGTATGCTATGTATGACATTATATTGTTAATTTATTTTCTCACTCAGCAGTTTCATTCATCATTCATGCAAAATACAATCATCAACAGTTGGTTAATGGTATGGTATGCAGGGGTTTTCCTGCGTTCAAATTTGCGTGGCAGCTGCCTCCAGCTAATTTAGTGCCACCCCAGCCTGATTTCACTCTGCCCCTCAGCTAAATGGACATTATTTTAACTGCAGTTGCAGCGTTGCGCCACTACACCGGCGCTGTATCGGCAGCGGTGCACCGAAAATCGGTAAAACCGCTGCAGAAAATGATCAAAAGTTGCTTTTCTTGCTAGTTGGTACATATCTATGGTTGGTGCTATTGACGTCCTGATTTTCTGCCAGACTTTTCCATATCAGAGCAGGGCTGTACAGTGCGACAAAAAAAAAACTGTCTGTGCGTGTCTGTCTATTTTTAAATGTAGCACTGGTGCAACATCTTTGAATTACTATTTTCCCCAGAACTTTATTGAACAAAAGTATGTGACGTGTAAGAAAAATGCTTTTTACTGGTGCACAGTGTGGTCATCTGGATGCAGTGGAGGAAAATAAAGGAACCAGCAAAGGCACAAAGGCAGAACCGGTCCAAAGTGCAGCTACACGCAGATTGGCTAATGCTAAAGCTAACGGGTAGCAGTCTCACAATCAAGTGGCGCACAGAAAAATATATGATGATCGTAAAACTAAGAGAATAAACTCTACAAGCGGCTGAAAAGTCTCCCCCATCCTGTTTATTCTGCATCCTGCAGCGCTATGGATCAGAACCGCTGCAGATACGAGTCACATTACTGCCACAAGTCTGCTCCACACACAGGAAGTGTGGCAAACCGTTGTAGTATATAATTCACAAACCCTGTTATGTATAGTATGGTATGGCATTGTATTGTATTAACTCATTCACTGCCAGCCGTTTCCTGATCGCTAACGGCCTTCGCTGCCAGCGTTTCTCACCGTTTTTACTGTTTTTTTGAGTCACAGAACGTTGCGCGCTAGCATGAAGTCGATGCCAAAACAACCTAAACAAAGAGGAAACTCACCTCTTACATCAGGAAGAAGCCGTGTGTTTCGAGCGTTATCCGTTCTTTCATAATCCATTGTCGAATTGTGGTCGGCAGACGCTTTTCCGGTTCGCGCCTCACTTTTTTTACAGGAACGGCCCAAAACGATCTCCAAACACATGGATGGTCTGCTTCCTGATCATGTGATCTGTGACGTATGCGGATGAAGATCGGCTTCAGGGCTGAGATGTTTGTTCAGCGCGGGGGCTTGTTCTTATGCTCAAACAGTAAAAAAATGCAAATGACGACTTTAGTCGTCATTGGCAGTGAACGGTTGGATCTAAAATGATGACTTTAGTCGTCAATGGCAGTGAATGAGTTAATGTTGGCAAAATTGTGTGCAACAGGTTCTACGCTGCAGAAAACAGTGAACCTTTACATTGTGCAGTTCTAGAGTTATGTAACTATGTCATGAATTCAGAATAAAAAAGCATAGCTCAAGAAAAGAACAGTAGGTCTCCTTAAATGCTGCCCTTTTTCTGCAAAGTGAAGAACGGATAGCCAGTTGTGTTTAATGTGGCTGATCAGACGGTGAAATGACTAAAGTGTGTGTCATTGGGGCTTGGCCTGTAATTTGCTGTAACTGGTGGATGGATTGTAAATCTGCAAGAACATCCCATCAGTGGACTGAGTCAGGGGGTGGGGGTAGATTTATAGGCAGGAGCGCCTTTTCCCCCGACCTTTTGTTTCAATGCATTCTTTTTTTCTTTATTGATCTTTCACTCTTCCTGACTCATGCCCCTCACCTGGACTGGCTCCACACACGCACGCGCACACACACACACACACACACACACACACACACACACACAAACACACACACACACACACACACACACACACACACACACACACACACACACACACACACACGCACACACCAGAAGCAAACTGCATGGACATCCCTCAGAAAACACCCCACCACCACCACCGCATAAACATTCATCCATTCCTACCGCCTCCCACGCTTCAACCCTAATTGCTCAGAGGAGTACTTTCTTATTCACAGCAGCGCATTTTCGATCACCTGTTCCTGCAAAAATTGTCCACATTTATCTTCTATAAGCTGCTGAGGTAAAAGCTGGGATAAGCATCAGCTTGTCACTCAACCTGGTCTCTGAAACGCCACTGGGGGCTCTTTGCTGTCAGAGCCGGACAGCCTTTGATAACCCTGACACCTGAGAGAATGGATGCAGGCCTCTGCACACACATCCTAATAACCTGCATTCCAGCATTGCTGTTATTGACGGGAGCCTGTGCTCAAACAGATGTTGCTGCAGTGAACAGCTGTCAGACGCTTTAGCTCGTGCTCGCCGTGCTGTGGCGGTGCGTAAGTAAGAAAATATGTATGAGAACACCTCTGCAGGATCAGGTCAACGCAGAACGTAACACGCTGCGAGCAACTCGTTTTTTAAACAATATTTTGATGGAAGAAAGTCTTAGACTCTACTGCGCTGTTTCCCTGGCAACCCCTTAATTCATTTTTGCCTCTCCTGTTTGTTGATGTGATGTAAAAGCTCTTATCTCTGCAGAGGATGATGGCGGTGGTCAACAGCTCTTTAAAGTACAGGAATAGTCTGGTGAAGACATTTAACTGACGTTCGGAGCATTAGCAGGGTTAAAGAGGGATTTGCTCTCTGGCGGGGGCTCTGTGGTTTCAAAGGGGCGTCATGTTTATGACTGACATCTCTCTGGTCTGCAGATCTATCCGAGGCAACTTTCAGAAACCTTTATTTGACAATTAAATGAGGAAATCGGACTTAAATCTCTATTTCGGTCTTATGGCCTTCTCAGGCTCTCTTACCCCCTAATTCACCTGCCACCGAGCTGCCCTTCGTCTACTTTATTCTCCCTCTGAGGAAAGTGTGGAGGTGTGCAGAATGATGGACCTGGTCTTGTGCTCTTCAGATCGTGACCACAGTAAGAAATAATAAACCAGCTTTATAATGCGCTCATAATTAGTCAACATGAATATTTAAAACTTCTGCGTTCTGAAATATGAACTCATATTGACTCATAAAATCAAAACTAATCTTCATTTTTCCCCTTTACATTATGGATTAGTTGGGCACTTCCTCTGGCTTTTGTCGTTATTGGGATTCATTTATTAATGTGCTTTCTTAATAAAAGAAGATCTCATTTTAGTAATTTCAGGGCATTAAATATTGATTGAAGGGAACTAATTAAGCTGTCTGACTACAGATGAATAATTCAAGATGGTTATTGATAACGTGCATGCACAGATGATCAGATAGCTTTCCTTATGTCTTCTGCAGAGTTGTTGATCTTCATGTTGCACGCTCTCCTGAACATTGGTCTCTCAGCAGATGTGTTTTTGGTTTTTCTGTCTACTTGGAGGAGGCACACACGCACACACGCACACACACACACACACACACACACACACACACACACACACACACGCACACACGCACACACGCACACACGCACACACACACACACACACACACACACACACACACACACACACACACACACACACACACACACATTTCCATAAGCACACAGATACAATCAGCAGACTCAGAGCTTAAGCTGCGCTAAGCGCTTGATTCAGGGCTAGCTTCGTTCCTGACTAATGCATGGTAAAGGAGTTCATGCCAATTTCTACTTGAACTTTTCAGCATTAGTCCAAAGGCCTGCTGACTTTCAAAATTTATTTATTTTTGAATATCTGGTCTACCCTGACTAAGCAGATGTGTCCTTTTATGTCCTTTTAGGTTGACTTCCATTTAATCCATCATGCATGATTAAGGCTTTTTTTTTTTGCTGCTTCTGGTTCATTTGAGTTCAGCTGAATGTAGAAATACACATAAACCAGTTACATGCTATTGAAAACCTCGCATTCTTTAATTCTTGTGATAAGATTATGTGACTGACTCTTGGCGACAATGACACCAAATATTTGCACAACATCAGTAAAACTGAATTGTGAATACTTTTTTAGCTTACATCAGTGAAGGCGGCCATGCTGTATGTGGTTAACTTTGAAAGTGAACCATCTGTAGATTAACATTTAGATTTTTATTAAAGTGGGAGTCAAGGTATGGGTGGAGACTTATTTCATCCACAGTTCCTGTTATAAAAATGCTTCTGAAAGAGGCAGACTGAGAGAGCGGCACTGAGGCATTGATAGACGGCACCCCCCTCAACCCCCCTGCGTGTGCTGTCGGAGTTTCTTATTCAAAAGACGAAACGCTAACGAGCGCGTGCGTCAGTTGATTTTTCTTAACGTTTCTATAAAAATGCAACAAAATATCAGAGCTATTCCTTTAGTTTGATCCAGTAAGGATTTTTTTAGTTAAATGACCGAAATGCTGCTTTTCATGTTGTAAAAAGATCTAAATGTTGTTGACGTAAATGTAGCATCTGAATCAGCCACTCACAAAGGGCGTCTCCAGCAATCAAAATAAAATTCTATTTCAGACAGTTTGTCACTTGAGAGATGTCAAGTTGAAACTCTTACATGTTTTACTTTACATTTGCGGTAAAAATGAATAGCACAATATACTGAATAATGAATCGTTATAGTGGGATCGATGTGGGTTTATTACAACATATCATTTTCACAATCCCTCCATCATCCAAACCATTCATTCTTTGTGGTGAGCTGGTGTCTATCTATCAGCAGTCATCAGGGGAGAAGTGAGAGATACCCTGGACAGGTCTCCAGTCCATCACAGGGACACACAGACACATAAAAAAAAGACACACTCCCACTCAAACCTATAGGGACAACTTAAGAGTCGCCAGTTGACCTAAAATGTGTGTTTTTGGTCTATGAGAGAAAACAAAAATATCTAAAGGAAAATCATGCATGCATAAGGAGAACATGCTAACTCTGCACGGAAAGGCTGCAGCTAAGATTATAACGTGCAATCTTCTAGCTGTGAGACAACAATGAGATGAACTGTGCTACCATGCATCCCGTTTTCAAATTGTTCAATAGTATTTTAACCTAATGCTTTGGAGGGATAAAGTAAATGTGTTCTTTGATTTCAGAACATTGTTTAACACTATTGCACCAAGAAAAAAAATAAACAATGAAAAGTCACATTTTACAACATTTTTTATTCATTTTGGGTATTAAGGGTTGATTTAGTCTTTTATTTTAGGTGAATACTCTTTCCAGAAGCTAAAGCCTAGTTTATTCTTCTGCATCAGCTCCACGAGGGAGAGACACGCACGCACTGACAGAGACGTTCCTTCAGACCTCTTCGTCTCCTGGGTAGTGTTGCAAAGCAATTCCCCTCCATGACAACAGAGGGCGTAGAGCTTTTCTGGGGTACCCTGTCATGTGTCTGGCCCGAGAAAGTGTGTTTTCTATTGTGCTTTTTGTATTTTAGATACTTTTTAACACGGTCAAATGTGTCCCTCATTCTCCTCCACTTCTTCATGCGCTCGCCACCTCTAAACCCACATTTCCCATCATTTCCGTCCACGAATAAAACACTTGCTGCAAATCTTTTTACTCCTCCAGGCACGGGTGAATAGAAAGTTCATGCTTTTAGTTTTTCTGCAATGTATTCTTCAAGCTGCTTTGTCTGTTGCTGGATATCTTCGGCTCTCTATTTTTTTGAGGATGCAATGGTGGTGCTGTAGACGAAAGCAGCACCCTGAACAATCACAAGCATGCGTTCTCCGTCTCGTTGGACGGATGTTTAGAAAGGTGGGCCCGACTCTGTCAGTCCTTGTGAGCCTGGTGGGGAGCCCTCGCAAAGACGGATAATGGCGTTGCGTGTCTCTGTACTGACGCAGATACGAAAGCATAAACTAGGCTTAAGTCAGAAGAACCAACTCACAGCTTGGTGAGTCCCAGTGTGGGAAAATTAGTCTTTGATAGGCCAATAAACACATAAACAGCCTGCTATTGAACCTATTGAACATTTCAAAGTACACTTCATTATTTGCAATAACAACTTTCCATACCTGCAGCAACCGTATATATGTCACTGAGTGCGTTTTCATGCAGCCAGTAACTCTTTTAAAACCCGAATATTCACAATAACCCGGTTCCGCACGGCCATGTAAACACCGCCAAAAACCCGGATATGCTCATAACCGGGTTTTTAAAAACCCGGTTACTACACCTGGGGTAACCCTTTTCTAACCCGAATGTTTGGTCGTGTAAACGCATACCGGGATATCCCCATCAAAGCGTGTGTTCTGCGCATGCTCTGTTCGCAAGGAATCTTGGTCTTTTGAGTAGCGAGACGTCTTGTATGCGCCAGAACACCGGAAGTAAACAAGTTGGGGGCAGCATGGCGAGTCGCGGCACAGCACCACACCTTTGGAGTGACGAGGAAACTAAAGCGCAAACAAACGCGGTCGCTATCTCTTCCGAACTGGGAAACATGTTGTTTTCACGGATACCGGAACAAGAAGAACCGGAAATGACGCATATTGCGTCTGGACGTAGTCCATACGTCCTGACGCTACCCCAACGTCCGCATTTACATCGGGTTATGCAAGTTAGAGCTAAATCTTTCTGTTTATGCTTGTAAACGGATTATTCTGATCAACTCAGAAACCCGAATACCGACCTTAACCCGATCATTACCCGGATATTGGCTGCATGTAAACGTAGTCAATGGCAGCAGCATGCTACTTCAGTGGATCGTAAATGTATTTAACATAAACTCAAATATTATTATATCAATGAATTTATTATATAAATTTCAGAAGGACTGACATAATCTGTATGTATTGCCTCATTATCTCACAATGTCACAGAATTCGAGGAGAAAAGTACTAAAAGCTTTCCAGCAGCTTTCATCCTCCTCCAGTAGTTTCTACACGTCTGCATATTTACATTGATCACATTAATTGTTATGCTAGTGGGGAGGGAGCTCAGTAGATATTATGATTTATAGGATTAACTGTTAAACCGCGCCTACAATACATATGCACAGTCTTTAAAAATGTTTTAATTTTCTGTTACTTTTTTTTTTTTTTTGTCTTTGCTTGTATTTTGACTGAGATGCTTCTTCAAAAGCAAACACACCATCTTAGTGTGAATCATCCCATTCTATCTGTAAAGCTGATGCCTTTCTGCAGCTGGAAGTGAAATGCATCAGTTATTTAAGAGATTTTCACTTCCAGTTCGGGCGTCGTGCTGCGCTCCACATGTGACGTAGTTTATACCCATGAGAATAAAAAGCTTTGGGTGCTGTAGCTCTTTGTTGTCAGGAAATAAAGCCATATGATCCCAACCTCTTGCATATTGCATGACTGGTAATCAGCTATCTGAATGGTGTAATAATGAAGCGGTTCTGCTTCCCGCTGCATGACATTTGAAGTTGAGGTACTTTCTGGTGTACAGTTCGTCCTTTCTTTCTTTCCTGCCGCCCACGGAAGCTCATGCTAATCCTGTTCTCCTGTCCCACTCTAATTCGCTGCCGTTATGTAATTTCATTAACAAACTCTGACTGTCAGTGGAGAGGATTGCACGTGGTCCCGGTGCCCCGATCAGTGCTTGACGGCCGTCCCTTTGTGCACACATGTGGAGGGTGGCCTATCCCTGGAAGAGAAAGAGCATGCACATTTTCATTTTCTCAGATTCTGACACACATGTTTGCATTTCTCTTTGCAGACCTGACACGGTTTGTTCTGTCTTACTGGCATCTGTGCATTTTAATCAGAAGAGGAAAATGCATCAGACAAACAGGGACTTTGTGTTACAGAGGAAGCAACATGCTAGATTAGCATCGCTACTCAGATCAGACAGCACACAGCTTTTGCATAATAATACAGTCAAATGATCTCTGGTGTTCTGCATTTTGTATGCAGTGACCGTTGTTGCGCTTATGGCCCGGGTCTTTGTGCATCCATAAGTTTCTGCTAGTCAGACTGGGTTTTTATGAGTATGGTAAGCTCTGTGGTGTTTGGGATCTCATGGAGAGACATTTAAGAAATGTTTAATGACTTTCCTTCTGTCACCATCAACATTTCTGTCTTTGTTAAAGCTGTTATAACTAATCTACAGAATAAGCTAGGTTGTAAACGCAAACACTGTCCCAGAACACTCTCCCCTCCCCTCAGGTGCCTTCCCTTAAGCTTGGTTTATGCTTGACGCATTTACTTTCCGCTTGGTGATGCGGCTCGCGGATGGAACGCGCTTCACAACTCGCAGTGTTTATGGTTCATGCAGCTTGTCTCTGCGGTGAGCCAATATTCTCCCAAAGTGAACGGGGCAGCATGGAGCTCTACGGCATGCATCCAACACTACACCATAGTAGAAGTAGAAATTACTGTTTACAACACTGTTTACAACATTGCATTTCAGCATTTTTAACAGTGTCCTCGTCTTTTCCAACAGTGCGAGCTATTTCTCTCCAAGAATTATTGACATGTTGATCACGGTGATCTCTGAGAGCTGAATCATACAAATGTCTGTATTTACGAACCTCTGCCATACTAGTTCTTGCCGGTCCGCCATGCTTGTCCGCGTCCGACCGTCCGCGTGGTTAGAAAATTTCCTAGGTGCGCGTTGCGGAAATTTTGGCCCATGCGGAGATGCAGTAGAAGGGCGTGGTTGTTAAAATGACACAACTTTTCCACGCGGAGCCATGCGGACCTCGCGGACGCGTCAAGCATAAACCAACCTTTAGGCTTCTGCTGGAACCGGAAACCTGTGATGTCAGAGAAAATGAGATAGTTCTAAACACCAGTCACAGTTTTCTAGCGTTCAAGCATCTTTAGTTGGTTGGTTGGTGCTTTGACCTAAAGTTGAAGTGGTAGCAGCCAGCTGTTTCTTCTTCTCTGATGCTACTGAGAGGAGAACCTCTCACATTAGTGGTGTTCTGTTGTTGCTAAATACCGGAGTGTACTGAGTGGAGGACCCAGGGAAGTGTGACGGTTTGTCGAGACCGACAACTAGATGGTCCAATCATTGCTTTTGGTCTGAAACGTGTTATTGGTGGAGGTTTTAAAGCAAATGCGTGAGAGAACCATGCTAATTGTTTTTTTTAATCTCCGCAATATGTTTATAGCTATACTATGTTAGAACATTGCTAAGAGGCATGACAAAACATGTTTAAGCTAAGTTGTTTTCCAAATTTGCCATTGCAGCTGTAAAGCAGCTAAAGCTGCAACGACTTGGTTGGGCTTTCCACGGCCACATCGTTATATCACATGAAACATCCCAGAGAGAGATGCTAGATCTAACCTTATTGACTTTGTCCACAAAAAAGACAGAAAGTTCTCACAGTCTGTAACAGAGTGGACGGAGGCTGTAGGAGAGGCAGGAGAGACGATGCTGCTGATGGTGTTAAACAGCACCTTGGGGTTCCCTTTGCTCTGGGACATGAGGTTGGAAAAATAGGAAACCCTTGCATCTCCAACTGCAGAGTTAAAGGATGTCAGAAGATCCTTTAGGTGCAGCAGATGGACGTGGATATGGGTTTTCTTCCACAGGTGCTCAATTTCTCTGCATTGGCTCTTTAGGCTGCGAAGGCTGTCAGTAAACCAGGGAGTAGGGTTCACTGCTGGAACTGATCTGGTTCTGACAGGACAGATATTGTCCAGAATAGAGAGGCAGTGCTCGTTAAACTGAGCAGTTAAGGAATCTGGGTCGTTATCAGAAGAACAGGGTGGATCAAAGGCAGCAGAAAAATTTCTAGCTGTGCTTTCATTAAGAAAACGAGAACTAACCATACGGCGAGCAGGAGGTGAGGATGCAGAAACTTACAAGTTAAAGAAAATGCAATGGTGATCTGAAATATAAACGACCTCAGGACAAACACTGTCAGCATTTAGACTCAGGGTAAAAACAAGGTCTAGAGTGTGCCCCCTGGTGTGTGTGGGGCCAGAAACATGCTGGGTAAAGCTGAAGGAGTCCATAAGGTTGGAGAAATTCATGGCAAAGTGATCAGAGGGATCATCAATGTGGATGTTAAAATCACCAACAATCACCAATCTGGACAGCTTCACAGTGGAGGATAGAAAGTCACTAAGCTCTTGAAGGACAGAACCGTTTGGACCAGGTGGGCGATAAACCACAGCACAGTAGAATGGGTCCTTACGCCCGACTTTAATCAGCTGCAGTTCAAAGGAAGCAAAGTGACCAGAGGTTGTAGAGCTACATGGAAGATGGTCTCTGAAAACAACAGCTAGGCCTCCACCACGACCAGAACCCCGGGGCTGGCTAAGAAAAGAATAACCACTCGGGCAAAGTTCAATCAGAGCAGAATAATCAGATGTTTGCTGCCAAACTTCAGTCAGAAACAGACAATCCAGGTTTTTAGAGAGAATTAAATCATTGAGCAGGAAGGACTTATTTTTAACAGAGCGGGTGTTCAATAGAGCCATACTGAGTGAGGTGGAGGAATCAGAAACTACAGAAACAGCTGGAGTTAGTGGACGTAAATTAGCAGGGTTAGATCCACATTGTTTATTAAAACCACTTATGGAGGGAACAGGAGGAGAAACACTGAGGAATGAGGATAAACTGACCTTGAAAAACTTGGACGGAGAGAAACCACTCCGCAACGCAGCGGCGGCGGGAATGCGGAAGTGGCGCTCAAGTCGCCAAACAAAGGACAAGAAGCTAGAAGATCATGCCAATGTTTACTAGATAAACCATGCTTTAAGTGAAGTCTTAGTCTGACCTGGATTCCTGCTCGTTTAGCTCTTTTCCTCCTACGTTTTCCCGGGACTGGGTAAACACCGCTGGAGGCGCGCAGGTTGGGATCATCGTTTGGCTCCGGGCCAGTGCGCCACTCAGATAAACAAACAGGGAGGTACGTCTTCGGTGCATCTTGGGCAATCGTGAACGAACGGAAGGACAAAAGAGTCTGGCGATCATAGGAGATGGTAGCAGGGACACTACTGAAGAGGATTGCATACAAGAGCAAGGTGGAAAAGAGGAGGTTAGTGGAGAAAAGTTAGAAAAAGTGGCCGGTGACTGCGGCTAAGCCAAGCACAGGCGCCATCTTTTTACCAACCGGAAGCGGTTTTGTTGGTGATCAAAACAACAGAAGAATTGAAGCTACTCCAGCTCTGGCTCTGGACCAGTGCTGGAACTGGTTTGGTTGAAGCAAAAACACCTGTATGGTTTTAAAAGATCCAAACAAGATAAAACAACCTTTGATTCAGCAACAAACATCTGTTTGTTATTATTGGACGTATCAGAGCCTGCAGCCTTCCTTCTGCTCACTGACTTGTATTCATTCCTTATGAGCTTTGTTTTGTAAACTGCAGGTTCTATCAGGGTGTCCTGTTCTACTAAGAAACCTTCTGTTTAAGAGATAAGACATGAGCCACATCAGTTAGTTCAATCGGACACAGACGTGAGTTTCTCAGGCTGTAATAACAGCAGAAAGATCAGTCGCTCCTTTGATTTGGACTGCATTGGTCTGGTTTATTTACCTTCTCCTAAGTTATTTAAAAAGGTACCTGTTCATCAGCCACAACGTCAGCCCATTTCAGACCATCTAAACATATTTAACATCTTCTAGTGGAGGCACGTTGACAGCTTCATGATTGGTCTAATACCTTACTAGTTGTGTTGTAAAGCATCTTGAGTTCTAGTATTCTACAGGGCACTATTCAGGCCATTTACCATTTAAAATGAAAATAGTTGTACTGGAATGCGCCAAAATACCGTAAAATACAAATAAGCCCTTTTTATAAGACACACCGTGCTGGCAAATCAGCGTAATATTACCGCAACAATGTGCCTTTCTAATGCATGATGCCGACATGGCGATGCACGAATTTTGCGCCATTCACACCGTCTCGCTTGATAGTAATATTGCGGTAATTGCTTGTCTTATAAATGGTATTTGCGCCTTGGTGCAACAAAGGGTGGTGATAGTCACGTGGGGAGTTACTGCTGAGCTCTGAGAGGCAGCAACTATATTGAAAAATAAAGTAAAAAATGGGTCGTTAGTTTAGCTTTTCTTAAAAAAAACTGCTCAGACACTAAACTGAGGCAATGCAGTGCTCCTGGAGCTTTTCGCCGTTAGAGCTGGAGGTCAGATCACCAAAGACTGCACAGGGACACCTTTAGGAGCGGCTTGTTAAAAAAGATCAATGACACAGCTCCGATTGCCGTAAAAAGCAGGTTATGTCCAAGATAAACGGAAGTCCGCAGCTGTTGCAGAGTCTGCCCACCTAGCCCCTTTTTACCACCTTTGCATAATCTTTTGGAAAAAGGACACGATTGCACATTATTACCGCCACAGTCTGACCACATAAATAACCTAAGGCTCCCCGATGCCGCTTCAGCGTTGCGGCAAAGTGATGACATTGTTTTGTAAAAACAGCTTTAGTCTTTTTATTGAACTTTCTTTTATTCATGACATCTGCTGGCTCTGAAACAAACAAAAAAAACTCAAAACGGATGATCCCGAGGTTTCCCTATTAGGTTTTATGCCCAATGGCCATCCTACAGCATAGAGAATTATACAGGTGTTGGTTCTCACAGTTGTCTGTTTTATTGTTTTTAGACGTTTTTGTCAGGTGTTGCTGTGGTATACTAAAGTATTATTACAACTTCAGTCATGCTGGAAAAGTCAGGAGGCGTGTTTCCGTTAACAGAACTTCAGGGGAAATTATGGGAGTGAGAAATTCACCAGGAGATGCGATGGCCCGGTGTCAGTACCAGATCTGCTCGGGCTGCCAGATTGGCTCGGGTTCTGCGCCTGCTGATGACATCACATTCCAGCAGATCCACTCGGCTTTCACACTTAAGTTTTGGAAAGACATCAGCAGTTTTGTTAATAAATTCTTGCTTGTTAACACCTAAATGTTTTCTTTATAATTGTAATTTGCTAATAAAACACCATATTATAATTGTTTTGTAAAGAATGTGAAACTACATAAAACCAACAACAGACTGCCAAAAAAATACAACAGTTCCTAATTGTGAAGCCATATCTGTTTGTATTGATGTGGAATTTGCCTGTATATTTCCTTAGTTGTTATGTAAATGCATTCATTCAAAAAGTTGCTTGGTGTCTTTTCAATTAAGTTCTTATATTTAATTTTGCCCCATTTCATCAAAATCGAGAGCTTTTGAGGGTCACCGTTTATCAGTTGATATCTTTGCTTTTATTTAAAATTTCCTTTGGAAATTCAAACAAATTTTCTCCAAAAAGTGTTGATTTTTGGACGACAGGACTACAATCGCTAAGACTACAACCGCAAATTCATTCTGACCAATTAAAATTATCATTGTCAGCGTGCTAACTTAACTTTTACAAAAGTGGTATCGTAACTCCCATAAGTCTTACGTTCAGCTAATCATCTACTTTGATGTAATTTGCAGACCCAGGACCCCGAGCAAATCTGGTACTGACACCGATCCTCTCAGTTGCTGAAAATTCATCCCTTTCAGGACTTTGCACAGACGTCAGCATATCGCGACTGCTTCAATAGTGAGTGATGTCACTGATTTGCGCCACAAAGCGTCCATGGAAACATTATACATTTTAATCTGTTGAAGTACGGCAATTTAATCTGTTCGGAGGACGGAGAGATGCTGTGTGATGTAAAATGTGACATTCAACGACCAGAAGAAGCACCATTTTTTATGGTGCTCTGTGAGACAATAAAACATTGATTCAGGGGAACTTCCACTTTGTTTTTTGTGGGGCAGCAGTAGCTCAGGTGGTAGAGCGGGCTGCCTCATAATTGGAGGGTCATGGGCTCGATTCCAGCTCCCGCCAGGGGTATTCTGCTGTTGTGTGCTTGGGCAAGACACTTCACCCAACTTGCCTGTGTTGGTGATGGTCAGAGGGACCGACAGCACCAAATTGGCAGCCTCGCCTCTGTCAGACCGTCCCAGGGCGGCTGTGGCTACAAAGTAGCTTACCATCACTAGAAGTGTGTGAATGTGAGAGTGAATGAAAGCATTTTTGAGTGTCCTAAACTAGTGCTATATAAGTTCGATGATTATTATTATTATTATAGAAGAAGCACCATTTTTGTATGGTGCTCTGTGAGACAATAAAACATCGATTCAGGGGAACTTCCACATTGTTTTTTGTGTTTGAGTTTAGTAATGCAGTTCAACCTTTGCTAATTAGCTTGTTCAACCCCACACTAGGGCTGCACGATATTAGCAAAACCTATGATGCGCGATAACCATGACTAATATGGTGATGACAATATGACTTGCAATAAATAAACAAATAACTCAAGAACAGAAAAATCAAAAACAAAGAAATTAAACATGACTAAAACTATAAAAAATGGGAAAAGCAAAAACTGTGATCAAAAGATGTGAGGAAAGGGAAAAGAAAATGAACAATAAAAGGCCATCAGTGGATCCCAGGAAAAGCAGAATTGGCAGAACGATGCTAACTCAGGTGTTTGCTAGCCATCCAAATGAAGTGCTGTCCACCTAGGAGGTGGGCATCTAACCAAAAGAATCGCGATTGGTCCAGTGACTGAAGAGCTCCGTTTGATTTGTCAAAAATGTCATGCTTCTGTTTGATCGACAAATGCTTTATGTGTAGTAAACATTTGAACCATTTTCTGTTCTTTGCGATATGCGTATTGCACATGCTGTCATAACGATGACGGTACAACTGCAAAGTGCTGTGCAGCCCCCCCACACTCACACATCTGAATGGTCTCAGGTTTCTTTAGTGTTGGCTGGACAGGACTGATGATACTGCACAAGTTGCTTTGCGACTCATATCATTGGGAGCAATATTTAGAGATAAGATTCAGTGAAAAGAGCATTTGCTGTTCGTTAATTTCCCAAATGTTTTCCTGTGCTTCTCCAAACCAGCATTGTGCTCTTTAGTGTGCACCCAGCTGTCATTAGTCTGGCAGGGCCAGGAAGGAAGAAGTATGAGGTGCAGGAAGTTCAGCCATGTGAGCTGTCAGATCAGGGGCCCAACTCCCAGTTAAACTTCATGTTCTCGGCTAAACGAGGCCGGATCCTGATGAGCGCTGCAACGCCACCTCACTTCCTCCAATTATACCGATCTGTCTGGCGCTGTCCAGTGGAGCACCTCCTGCTGTCTCCCTCCACACAGAAAGGTGTATTAGTTCTGAAATACACCCATTTTGGCATTTTGAGTAGCTCATTTTCCCCCTTCTTCTCAACATTTTCAGGTCCACAGCAGGTGGCGAGGTGGATTGAAAAAAAAAGACAAAAAAAGTCACACCTAAAAGTCTGAAGAAGAAGAAAATATCTTTTCTATAGCGCCTCTCAAGATAAAAATCACGAGGCGCTTCACAAAAACAAAAAATGTAAAAATATAAAAAATAATTTATAAAATGGTTAAAATATATTTTAAATGAGCAAAAAATAGACAATTGTGATTAAAAAATGTAAAGAAAGAGAGAGAGAGTGAATAGGAAAGAGGGAAATCAGTGGATCCTGAGGAAGGTGGAATAGGTGGGGAGAGCAGAATAAAGAGAGAGCGGTGAAGAAGGTCATACAAAAGCCAGCTTAAACAAGTGAGTCTCCAGCTGTTTTTTAAAGGAGTCCACTGATCTCAGGCTCAGGAGGTGAGAGTTCCAGAGTCTGGGGGCCACAGCAGCAAACGATCTGTCACCTTTGGTCTTTAGCCTGGTGCTGCACAACCAGTAGGCTTTGATCACTGGACCTCAGGGACCTGCTGGGGGTGTAGGGACTAAGAAGATCACCAATGTAAGATGGTGCTTGTCCATGTAAGGCCCTATAGACCAGAACCAGGATCTTGAAATGAACCCTGAAGTTGAGTGGCAGCCAATGAAGCTGGAGGAGAAGCGGGGTGATGTGGGTGTGTTTGGAGGACTTGGTCAGAAGCAGAGCACAGGCATTCTGAACCACCTGTAGACGGTTCAGGGAGGTTCTGCTCAGACACATGAAAAGAGAGTTACAGTAGTCTAAGCGTGAGGAGATGAAGGTGTGGAGAACTGTCGCAAGTTCAGAGCGGGACAGGATGGGACTCAGCTTAGCAATGTTCCTGAGATGGAAGAAGGAAGAGCGAACAAGAGAACTGACATGAGAATCCAGGGTGAGAGCTGGGTCAAAGGTCACGCCAAGATTCCTGACAGAAGGTTTGGTGTGAGAAGCAAGCTGACCAAGAGAGTCTCTGACTTTGGGAACCAGCTTGTCTGGGGCACAGATGAGGATCTCAGTCTTATCTTCATTCAGCTGAAGAAAGCTCCCAGCCATCCAGGTTTTAATAGAGTCTAAGCAGGTGTGTAACAGCTGCAGCTTAGACATCTCATGAAGCTTAAAGTAGATGTACAGTTGGATGTTATCTGCATAAAGATGGTAGGAGATTCCTTTGAAGGAGCTCAGGATGTGCTGAAGAGGGAGCAGATAGAGGAGGAAGAGCAGAGGCCCCAGCACAGAACCTTGTGGGACACCATGAGTAAGGGAGGTGGTGGAGGACATAAACTTTGAGACGGCCACAGAAAAGGAGCCCTCAAAAAGATAAGAGGAGAACCACTCCAGAGCAGTTCCTGATAGGCCTACCTAGTCTCTCAGCCTCTCCAGTAGCAGGTGATGGTCAACAGTGTCAAATGGTAGTGTTAAACAGCACCTTGGGGTTCCCTTTGCTCTGGGACACCAGGTTGGAGAAATAGGATGTCAGAAGATCCTTTAGGTGCAGCAGATGGACGTGGAGATGGGTTTTCTTCCACAAATGCTCAATTTTTCTGCATTGGCGCTTCAGGCTGCGAAGTCTGTCAGTAAACCAGGGAGTAGGGTTCACTGCAGGAACTGATCTGGTTCTGACAGGACAGATGTTGTCCAGAATGGAGAGGCAGTGCTCGCTAAACTGAGAAGTTAATGAGTCTGGGTTATCAGAAGAACAGGGTGGATCAAAAGCAGCAGAAAAAGTGCTAGCTGTGCTCTCATTAAGAAAACGAGAACTAACCATACGGCGAGCAGGAGGTGGGGATGCAGAAACTGACAAGTTAAAGAAAATGTAATGGTGATCTGAAATATAAACGTCCTCAGGACAAACACTGTCAGCATTTAGACTCAGGGTAAAAACAAGGTCTAGCGTGTGCCCCCTGGTGTGTGTGGGGCCAGAAACATGCTGGGTAAAGATGAAGGACTCCAGAGTCTGCTCTTTGATATTCTTTCATGCTCGTTGCATGAATGTGGCACGACGTGTTCACAACCTCAACCGTATCAAATCATTAAATAAGGATAGGTTACTGTCATTAAATAGACTTTAGAGCTTGTTCAGCGCCCCTCCAGACATCCACAGGTTTACTGGTCTTAAACCTAACTGCTGATGGATGGCTTTAATTTGGAGCTGGGAAATTACAATGCTAATCTGAGACAAATTATCACGGAAAGTCAAATTAGACTTCAGATTTTTTTTTCTGCTTTCACTCTCTGTCTTCCTCCCTCTCTTCCTCTTTGTCGCTCTCTCTCATGTTAGATTTGAGGCTGCAGTGTAATTTTCTCCTTACATAACAGAAGGGAATGAAGAAACGGTGAAATTAATGAAGGCAGGAGCCACCTGGTAATGAAGGCCATTTCACAATCCAGCTCGAGCAGATTGCTGTGGGTCAGTTTATGTCCCCATCAGTCTGCATGAAAGGGTGGAGACATCACAGGCAGATTTGGAAAAATACGCTAAAGGATTTTAGATTTCAAATATCTTTTTTTGACAGAATCCACGTGCGTCCTTTGATGAATTTGTTTGATTTTCCTCTTCTTGATAAAGTTGTGAATCCACCGTTTTTGTCTTTGTTCACAGCTTTCATTTTTGTGATGGGAGTAACAGCTTTGTCTGCACTGCACAACCTACTATTACAATGTGCGATGTAATGTTTTGGCAGAGGTGGGTGTTACTCTTGTTAATAAGAGGCCTGTTCGAAATTCCACAGAAGGAAAAAGTTCACAGTGTTTCCATTGTCACGACTGTTGGAAAACCAGGGAGAGATGCGGCAGTGAGCCAGCAACCAGACATCATCCGTGTTGTTTTTTAGTAATATGAATGTTTTTGCTTCTCTTTTCAAAGTTCAGAATTTGTCGCTTATGCAGCGTTAGAATTTGCAGGAATTGGTCGATATCGATAATCAATAAATAACCCTTTTAGTCAATTTTTGATGTTCTCTAGTATTATAAATTGAGATTAGAAAATATCAGGAGTCCTCTGACTCTGAAAAGTGCTACAAGAGCTGGATTATTTTTATATATAGTTTAATTTTCAAAAGTTGAACATGACATCAGACATTACGTAACTGTTTTGGATTAATAAAAGAGGTTTTATATTAAACTAAAGTCTTCCAGCATCACAGCAGAACAAAACTCACTAAAACAGGCATTGGAATATAAATTCTCAAACTTTCTCTGCTTGTTTCAGATAAAGCTTATTTAAGAATAAGCAATAATAAATAAATAAAAGGCAAAAAAACAAGCAATGAACAAGCTGTGAAATTTCTACCAGGTAAAAATCTAAAAAAAAAAATTGACATCTATGCTCACAAAGAACAAAAATTTTTATTCCATATATCCTCTGTAGATGCTGTAGCAATCTCTTGTGCAGGGATCGATTAGTTTAGTCTGCTGTTTAGTCTGGACGTTCATTTCTGGTCCTGGAGAAGTGAGCATGTCTTATAGAATGTTCCATGTTACATGCATAGCTCGTAAATTAAATCTTCTAATTTGCTCTCATTTGGGATTATAACGTTTTAGACTGTGCTGCTCCAGCAGGTGGTTTCCTCCAACTTTATCAGAACCCTCACAGAACATTAGCGGCGCAGCTACAAGCCAAACTATGTCCACACGACTAAACTGTTTGGTTCCTTATCTTCAACTACACCATTTGCTTGTGTCCTCCATCTCTTTTTTATGTCTCTTACTTTTATCGATCATGTAACCTGTTACCTGCAGCAGGCAAACCTACAATAACATTAGCTGTTAGCAGAGTAGCACTGTTCATATCAAAGGTGTACCAACCCGTTCTCATAGGTCTATCGAGGAAAAGTAATTTCAAAATGTATTTTGCTATCATTTTGTCACCCAGCCCTTAATACGGTACTCAATCAAAACACATAATAAAAAAATGTTTTCAAAGACTTTCATTTTATTACATTTATATTTATTTTTGAAAATAAAATTCCTAGCTGACCAATGTATATAAATCTAAAAACAGCCTTTTAAAGTTTTTAAAGAATTTTTTTTGTGTGCAGTCTTTGTAAATGATAAATATGCTGGTGCCGACCCTTGGTGCACTGATTGAGAACCCCTGCTTTAAAGATTCTCTAATAATAAAGCCTTATTTTTCCTAGAAGGGGGAAAAAATTTTCACACAAAGATCATTTTATGATGAGATATGACCTCTTTATGGTAATTATGGTCAATTCTACCAAACTGAAGAGTTGTAGTCAAGTTATGACCATTAATGTCGATCAGCCGAGGTGGCCATCTTGAATCTGATTGACTCCAGAGTTATTCAGTTGTTGATGTACATCCAATGACCATTTTTTGACAGTTTCTTTAAAAAGTGTAGTTTTTTTTTTTAGATTTTAGGCTAACACCCAAAAATATTAATGACATTTTAGCAGCTGATAACATCTTAATTGATCATGTTTGATTGGTGGTTTCAAAATGGTGGAAAACCACAGGTGTAATACTCACCTGTTCTGTTACTCATTTAATCAAGTATGACTAGTAAAGCATTTGATAGCCACAGTTATGGTCCCATCTCTACATCTACATGTAGTTATAGACTTTTTCTAGCGTTTTAGTCTAAAATAGATTTATAATAAATCACATGAGCATTCAGGCTGCCTGTCTTCAGCACCCTGGAGGGTTTCCGGTGGAGTCTAAAGACACAAAGCCTCGGCTCCTAGCTGGAGTGGTGCAGCAGGTGCTTGCAGGAGGCCAACATGGGGCCTCAGGTAATTCTATCTAAGATAAGGATCACTTTAGGTGCTGCTCCACTAAATCTGTATTTCAGCGTACGTCTGTTTTAAATGTTTTAATTACTGCAGCTAAGATTGCAAATATCATATGTCACCAACATGCTCCGACACAGATAAAGTGCCGGTCTGATTACCCCTGATAAACCATTGGGAGGGATGGATGTTCCTCTCTCTCTCTCTCTCTCTCTCTCTCTCTCTCTCTCTCTCTCTCTCTCTCTCTCTCTCTCTCTCTCTCTCTCTCTCTCTCTCTCTCTCTCTCTCTCTCTCTCTCTCTCTCTCTCTCTCTCTCTCTCTCTCTCTCTCTCTCTCTCTCTCTTTTCACTCACTCCCTCACACACACACAGTATTTGTTACAGGTTGTGTTAGTAAAACTACATGCTAAGGCTACAGGTGATTTATTACCAATGACATGAAGTTTTAGCACCAAAACCAATAAGAACCTTATCTTTTTCAACAATAAATTGGAGTTCACTTATCATTTGCCCAATGTGTGAGAAGCATTGCTTAATTTTTGGCAGCACTGAACTGTTGTGGCGTTGATGAGTAATTTTTTACAACACTCAACGCTCTGATCACTGCGTTTATTTCAGCTGTAAATACTGGTGTGATGGATCCTTTCCAGTCTGAATGGGATGTTTGTGTTGGTCTGCTGAAACATGAATTGGTGCATGTCTAGTACAGACATGGTTACATATTAAAACGTAGTATTTGGACTTTGTCCTCATATGAATGCGTTTTATGTTATTAAAAGAACAGATGTCTCAGTTCCCTGATTCGTTGTCAGGTAGCATCTCGTTTGCTCTGAATATCACCAAGAAAACTAGAAAATCAGTGGGTATGTCATAAATACTGAGAATGAGATGATTTTGTGTCTGAGCGTGTGCTGAAGACATGGGAGGGACCTCCTGCAGGGCGTCCATCCCCAGGAGGTCACAAAGTATCTGCTAATCAAACGGCTTCAGGGCCGTGATGGAATTAACCTCCTAAGTCTTTTGCCAATAAAATCCATAGCTCTGTAAATATGTTATGAAATAAATCCTAATTGGTTTGTTTTTGTACCTGCAGCTGTCCCGTTTCCCCCAAGCCACCGGCTGACAGCTAAAGAGGTGTTTGACAGCGATGGGAAGCCCAAAGTGGACGTTCTGAAGGCTCACCTAACCAAGGAGGGCCGGGTGGAGGAGTCAGTGGCCCTCAGGCTCATAGGAGAGGGAGCCTCCATCCTACGTTCAGAGAAGAACCTGCTGGACATTGAGGCCCCCGTGACAGGTCAGAATCAAGATAAGTCTGTATCCTCAAACGCAATTTAGATCCCGCTATGACCCAGTAGAGCTCAGCTGAATCATAGTAAATTTGAAAAACCCTCCCTTCAGTCACAGCTCACAGGATTTGGACTCAAGGTTTAAGGCAACACAGAAATGAGCAAATTATAACATTTTAAGGGAAATCTGAAACTGCGTCTGAACTAGAACAGGCCATGTCTGGTCTGCACAACGGTTTGTGGCTGCACGAGGCTTGTGGGCTGCTTGGAGGATGAAGAGGATCTGGCATCAGCGCTTATACCCTGGGGAGCACGTGGTGTCGAAAACCGAGTCCTAGATGAACATGGTTGATTAGGTGCAGACAGGCATAAAAACAGTCCACGAACTAAAATCGTGACACTCAGAGTACAGCAACCATGGTCCTCTTCTCTCTGATAGCAGGGCTGTGGCCATTTAATGACAAATACAACATTTGCAAGGAAGTTTCTAAAGTGTCTGAAAAGGTTTTCAAAAGGCGTCTGGAACCTTGCTCAGTCTAGTTGCCTTGACAGCTTTGGGAAGTGTTGGTGACAAGTTAGGGTAAATAGCAAAAGTAAATTACACAATAATCAGACCTAAGATAAATCTGAAACCATCTAGAAATCAGATCTGTAAAAATAAAAAGACCTTTCTTCGGTTGTGACTTTTTTCACGTTCCTGCTCTTATTTTGTTCTTCTATTGAACAGCTGTTACCCTTTCTTCTTCTGTGTGTCCGTTTTCAGGTTTCTGCTCGGTTACTCTGAGCCAGTTAAAGGGATTGGGATGTTGACTGGAGCTGTTTTCACATTAGAGAATATCTGGATTATATGCAGAGAAATGGTGCATGGTTTTTCCACAGATGCTGTTCACAAAAGCATTTCTCAGCTGGAGATTCTGTGCTTCAGATGCATTTTCTCAAGAAATGCACCAAAGTGACTCGTGGGCAGAGCTGTAATTAGCTGTAATTTTTATCACCGTTAGGTGTTTTTCTCCTCCTAATCTGTACCCTACCTTGAAAAAAAAACAACATTCTGAAAGAAAAATAAAAGAATGAACTTCTCCTGCATCCTGATTTCAGTTACCTATAGTGAACAAAGATGTCGTCGTCGATGCAGTGCTTCTATTGTTGTCCTCCTCCCTGGTCAAGTGTGCTGTTCCTCCATTAGACTTTCTGATGAGGCTCTTTGATGTTGGTTTAATCAGAGGCAGAGTCCTACTCAGGGGATCTATGGCAACCCATCATTTCTAAATACAAGATCATTTCCACAGTATGGTCCAGAGAGGACCGTGTTCACATTTGGCAGGAAATGTACTCACTTAAATTCATGAATGCATGACCCTCGTGGGCCTTCAGTCTCTATTAAGGCCATCATGCTGAGAGAATGTTTGGTCTGGCTGTTTTGAGACAATCAGCAGAAAAGTTTCCCTAGATTCTGTCTGTTTCTTTTGTTAACAGATGTTTACATGCAGATGATTCACTGTGAGATTAGTAATTGTTAAGATGTGCTGCCAGAAACTCTAAATTCATTCATTATCTCATTAAAGGTCAACTTTATTCATATTTATAATACATTTGCAGTGGTCTCTAGTAGGAATGAATGCCTTGTAAGTCATACTCTGGGGAAAAAAAGCTCAGGTGCACCAGTTTGAGGACGAAGAACTCAGCCGAAGGTGAAAGTAGCTTTAGACGACAGGCATTGGAGTCTTATTTCCTCATATTTGGACATCTTGCTTCTGACTGGATAACAGCAATGCAACTCTACCACAAACTCAGCTTGCTCTGCAACATTGATGTTTTATCTCCACAAATAACACAATCCTGGAGGAATTCTGCTGAGTGGTGGAGTTACTAATGCTAACTGTTAGCTTCTGCTAGCTGAGATGTTCTCTGCTGTTTCCTGGACACTAAACCAAGTCAAGACAGGGGAGTCTATGAATGTTAGGAGACAGTGTGACATATATCTGCCAGGATTTTCTGAACCGAGCGTTTTTCCATCTATTTTTTATCAGAATCTGATGCAGGAAATAGGGTTAAAAGACCATTCTCACCTTCAGCCTGCATGTTAAACTCAGAGTGACTGATTATTTTAAAAAATAATAAGTGAAAAAAGGGTTGTCAGTGAGCCTGCTCTTTAAGATGAGCGCAACCACGTGGTGATTAAGGTTGGATAAAGGAGATTCTTAAATCTTACTTTATAGAAATGCACCGATTATTGAGTAGATGACTTGAATCTGGTGATTTTCTGTTTTGTTTTATTTTGTTTGAAAGGTGACCAACAGATTCTACACTCTTAAGTCTTCCTATCTGGGGAAAATGTTTTGCAACATCTTAAAGACGAACATAAAACTGAAGTTACAAGAGATGTTCTTTGGATGTCTGCTGCTCATATTAGTGCTCAGAAACATGAAGTCTGAGGATTTCCCTTTATAGGATCTGCCGACAAGTAAACAGATGACATATTTAGGTTTAGTTCCCTTTTAGAAATGCATTGATTCTGGATTTTAGAGCCGATTAACTCCTCAAGATTACAGCTCTGACCTGCAGATACTGATTTTGAATTATACCAGTGTATCTCAGAACTGTAATTAACGCAATCCGACACTTGAACTTGATCTTTAGGATTCTGAAAGATCATGAAAGATCTGCATTTATTTTTTCTCATTTTGCATGCTTGCTTGAGGCTTCCGTGGCGCGTTCATAAACAAAAATAAAATTGGCGAATCCCCGATTAGGCAGATCCTTGTTGAATTTGAATTTTCCATTCACTGTAAAAAATTATTTACGTATTTATTCAAGTGCATCTCAGTAACTTCTTGATATTTGCAATTACCAAAAACAAGCATGAATACAAGAAATAAACGTAAACAAATGAATGAATAAATAAATAAATATTGAATTAATTTAAATATTGTTTGCGAATGATAAGAAAATGAGGAATTAACAATTTTAGAATTTTTTTTGTGTTTAGAGTTTAAAAATTTTCAGCAACCCCCACCACCACCAGCCCCCAAAAAGGTATGATCTCACCACCTTCCTGAATGGCCATAGTTCAGAGAAATAGTTTCATATGATGAGCTAATGGCTCGTCTGAATTTTCCAGCAATTTGTGCAACAACTGCTAGTTTTTTCTATAATGTTTTTAGCAAACCTTCAGACCGCTGGTAGTTTCATATCACTGATATTTTGGCAGAAACATGAAGAGAATGCTGCAGGACCGGGCCTGCTGGATGCATCACAAGTGTTACATTGTGCAGATGATACTCATGCTTTCGAACAACCGGAGAACTCTGTGTAATGTGAACTTACAGGTTTTTAATAACATTGCCTAAACTGCTGTGACACTTTGTGACCCGCTGGTTTGACCCAATCAGGGTTAGTTTGAGTAAACATCCCCTAATGCCGACTTTCCCTGCTCTCGTGTTCTTTCCAACTGTCCAAAGCTGTGTTTTGTGTTTTTATAGCTCTGGTGCTGGAGGAGCCGCTGACCCTCCTCCTGTTGTTTCACACAGAAACAGTGGACAGCTTCTGTTGTGCGTGCTCGCCGTAGATCCCGAGGAGCAGGGTGTCTGTTTGTGTTCATCCACGGGTGTGTGCGAACGCAGCAGTGAAGCACTTCTTGCCCTCCCACTCGGCAACCTCGTCTCAACCTCTTCTCCCACTCGCTCGTCTTTTTTCAACAAGAGTTTCTCTTCGTCCTTCTGCTGCCGCAATCCCTCACACTTTCTCTTCCTCCCTCAGTTGGTGTAACTTTCCACTCATGAGGTGTTTCTGCCCCTCTCCGTCAGCCATGACACGTGGTCAGCAAATTAGTATGTAAATATTTATCATGGATGCAAAGCGCCATGACATGTCAGCTATCTCTTTCTCTCCCTCTCTCTCTCTCTCTCTCTCTCTCTCTCTCTCTCTCTCTCTCTGCAGCTCACGCTTGTACACTCACTTCCTTGTTGGTCCAGATGGCAGGTGGGGTTTTTCATGGGTGACAAACGGAGCTGGCTGAGGCTACTGAATACAAGCTGCTCCCTTGGCCTTCACTAAAATCAGCCTTCAGGAGAGCCTTAATACCTCATCACCAAGCAACAAGCTTTTACGCTTCTCATGAGTGTCTGAGTGTGTGTGTGAGCTCCAGTGACAAATCTGCAAAGAATTTGAATCCCTCTTTACTAGATTTTAAGATGCTATACATACAAAAGAAAAAAGAAAAAATATGATTGGTGTGGTTCTCTTGCATTTGTCTAAAAACCTTTGACAATAATGCGGCTCGGACCGAAACCAACCATTGGGCAATCGGGATGCAGGGTGAATTTTTGACAAGAAGTTTTTATTTAGTTTTAGTCTGTTGACTAAAATTCATTTTTATTTCAGTCACAATTATTCATCCAATTGAAAAAATTTGTTTTACCTTTCATAGTAACGTTTCGAACACTACCGCGGGTTTTGCATAGTATTGTTTTTGCTATCTTTTGTTTTACTATTAATGAATATTATTAATTATTCACAGTGTATGATTAGTTCATGTTAATTTTACAGGTATACTTTAAATTTATTGTTTCAAACTTCTAATCACTTGTTGCCCTTGTGGGAGCAGACATCTGGACTTGAACCGCCAGTCATCTGGACAGAAACCACACCACATTTGGCGGCTTGGCCTGTGATTATGTTTGTGTTTAAAAGCTAGCATGTTTTGTACATTTGCCATTGCAGCTGGACTAGTTCCACAGGTTGCAATCATTGTATCGTACATATGCATTGGCACTTCCTGTTCTGCCCTACTTTGATAGGGAGATGTTTCCAGAACGTACCCAACCTTATCGTTATTGATGTTTATGCCTGATGGTAATTTTGGGAAAATCCACATTTGGCTGAACCGGAACTGCCAAAGCATGTGTTAAATACATATATGGCATCCTGTTTAACTAACCTACTAGCCACATTTTTGTGACATGATATTTTTAGAAGCACTGAGTAGTCTAAAACTTTTAAATGTGAGAGGGCACATTTGCCGTCGCTGTCCAGGCGGTCTTTATGTGGGAATATAAAGACCTTGGTCTTGTAATTTCCTGTAGACACATTTAAAAAGTGATTCTGACTAGACCTGGATAAGAATGGCAGCTTTATGAGCATAAGCATAAGTGTGTTTGCTGTGTGCTGCACTTCAACGATAGTAAATCCCTACAATGGCTTTTCATGCAATTCCTATAATAACAAATATACACTTTGATGGTCATTAGAGCTCCTGAGTAAAAAGTAAAATGCCACGTCCAAACGCGACTCAGAGCTGATCTATAGCATATCGTTCCTGTTTCTAGTCCTAACGTGTGAGCATCACAAGCTCACAGTCTACAGTCTGGTTCATACAAAAAAGACATAAATAAGACAATATAACGATTTCAAACATGCATTTCATTATTTTTGAGGAAAAACAGATCTTTCATGTGAATCGTATGTCAAAATCACAATTTTTAGGTTAGTCCTAAAAGAAAAAGTATTTTGTTAATGATGGGTATTTATAGTAAACTAGAACTTCCCAAAAGCTGTATTGTCCCTTAGATCTATAATAACTGCATCTCTAGTCAAATTTGTGTCTGCAGAAAGGACAGTAGTTTCTTATTAACAATGCCGTCACACCGCTGCAATACTGTGTGATTGAAAATGTTCTTCTGAAATAGGGAAGTAAATAAAAAAAAAACACCCTGAGGGCATGAACATCGAGAAATTTCATTCAGTGGTTAAACCACAGTTTTTATTACAGAGGTGAATTCCTCCACATTTGTATTCAGCCTCTCTGAAATGCTCCTTTTGTACACATTTCCAGCCATTACCTAACATTATGGAAACTTTTTTTTGGCATTGGATGACCTGTTTGTAATTGCATTTTACAAATGGTCTCAAATTTTATTTTAGTTTGGCCTTAATGATGACCCATCTACTGCACCTCCCCAGAAATGTTTTTTGGTTTATTTAAAATATTTTAACATAAAAACCCAACGGAATTCATCCACCATGTCAGTAGGTAAATAAAAGGTCCACATCAGTGACCAATCAAAATACAAGGAATGAACAGTCTTAGATTAGCTAAAGATTGTCCCAAAATCCACATTTGAAAGATTTCCTCTCCATTGATTGATTGATTGTCGTTTTGGCGGTGGCACAAAGCGGACACAGAGATGTTAGATTAGCATCATTAATGTCATTCTTTCTCTCATAAACACAGAGGCACCTACAGTGGTTACGGAAACTATTCAGGCCTCCTGTAAGTTTTTCACTCTTCGTTATATTGCTTCCATTTGCTAAAATCAATTAAATCTATTTTCTCCTCATTATTGTACACACAGCATATTGACAGAAAAACGTATAATTTTAGAAATTTCTGTAGGTTGGACGATGAACGTTCACTGTAAAAAGAAACTGTTAAAATTTAACCAAATAAATTAGTGTAACAATTTGCACTCAGTTTATTTGAATACATTTTAACGAAAACATTCGAGTAAATCTTAACTAATTATTATAGCAAAAAATCGCCTGAAAAGGGGTGTTAAATTTTAACACATTTGTTACATTTGTTTTTAATGAAAAATATTAGTTAAATTTTATACATTTCATTTACTGGTAATTATTTTTAATAATAAAAGATTAACTAATTAATTAACACATTATTAATTGAATGGATTAGTTAGATGTTATAACATTTTTTACATTTGTATTTAATGGTAAACCTTAGGTAAATTTTATACATTTTATTTACAGGTAATTAAATTTATTAATTAAAATTTAACTAATTAATTTACACATTATAAATAGAAAAAAAATAAGTCTAACTCACATATAATTACTTAAATAAACGAATTATAAAAAGATTCCCACAATACTTGAATAACAATTTATTAATCAAAATAAAATCCAAAGAGCTTTTGCAGGTTTAACAGGTTTACCAGAGCTACACTAAACATGAAATGAAATCTCAATTATGTAAGAGCATTTAGCATGCTGTAATACATTCCCTTTAAATGGAAAATGGTAAATGGCCTGTATTTGATATAGCGCCTTCTAGAGTCCTGGAACCCCCCAAGGCGCTTTACAACACAATCAGTCATTCACCCATTCACACATACATTCACACACTGGTGGGGATGAGCTACAATGTAGCCACAGCTGCCCTGGGGCGCACTGACAGAGGCGAGGCTGCCGAGCACTGGCGCCACCGGTCCCTCCGACCACCGCCAGCAGGCAACGTGGGTGAAGTGTCTTGCCCAAGGACACAACGACAGCGACAGACTGAGCGGGTCTCGAACCTGCGACCTTCCGATTGCAAGGCGAGCACTTAACTCCTGTGCCACCGCCGCCCCGGTAAATGTAAGTGACTTGCACGAATAATTCATTTAAAGCCAATACAGCAGCACCTAACTGTAAAGCAATACACTCTGGCCAACAGGTTTTTCTTTCAAGACTGCTGTAAACTGGTATTTCAAAACAGGCAAAGCGGAACCTTAGAACAAAACTGTGTACTCAAAATTTGTTTCCACCTTGCTCAACCAATAACTGGACATAGCTGAACAATATTTGTGAGGTTTAGTAGAGCCAAAATAGGGCTGCTGTACTCTTGTTTTGTTTTCTCCATTCCAAGGGGGTGCAATTCGCTTACCAGATAAGCTGGATATTGCCAGCCAACATAACAGAGAATAATTTTAAGTAGAAGAAAATGTACATGCTCATAGTCTATGTTGGGAGATCGGCAAGACTCGTCAGATATAACTGCCAACCTCCGATCACTGAAAAATATGAAAAAAAAAACGCTCGATCCGATCTCGGAATTGGGACATCCTTTGTAATTGTCATACCTGTAAGTCTTGGAAGAGCTCTTCTTTGGGTTCCCCAAGGTAATCAATGAGGCAGCAAATGACTGAATCTCTTCTTTTCTGAACAGTCTGGGCCTGCAAGAAAATATGTTTTAGGAACGAGTATAACAACCTTAAAAGCTCATACACACTAAAATGGAAAAACACATTGAGAAATAAACAAAAGCTTGCAAACTTGCTTCACTTGTATGTTTTCACCATTCCACAAAAGCAAATTCCTAGTAATGTGAGACTCTCACTTACCTGGAACTAAAGCATGAGTCTAATTCTGATTAAATGTTTGAGAGCTGCAGCTGCATGAAGATGAATCCTGCTACTTTCTCTGACAATAGAATCTCATATCAACAGACACCTGACCAAGGACACCCCCTTAACAAACCCTAGTAGATAAAATGAAGCGTAAAATGGACGCAAATTAGTCCTTTAGTGTTCAAAAATTGCAAAAATTATCAAAATCACTAGGAATTGAAAAATAAAAGATAATTGCTATTGGATTAAACATAACAGTTACTGGAGTCACTCACTGTTAACTGCTATGAACACAGAAGAACCACAACAGAGACATCCAAGTCTGTATGTTACGTTTAGACATGAATTTTATCCACGCACACACATACACACAACAGAACTTGTGAGACCTGAAACAGAGAACTGAGCGAGAGTGGATGGAAAATTCACCCCCCTTTTGAGTTGATTCGATTTTGGTCATCAGATTTATGGGTTGTAACGTCATCCAAATTGGCGGAACCCTTGTGTAATTTGATCTGGTTTCTGTGGACCCACTTATAGATCTTTGTTTCCTTCGGTGATCTTGATCTGATACACAATCGGAGAGAGTTATCAGGCATAGACCTGACCACTTCGGCAAAAGTTTCTTAGCCAGTTTACCAGATGTTGCTTTTGTGTGACCGGAATTAGGAGCAAAGATATAGAACCAGGCCTCATCACCCACGTTGAGTTCAGAATGTGAGGCCTTCTGATCATAATAAGCCTTCCTGCCCTCAGCTGATTTCTCCAGATTTGTCTGTGCATAAGAAAACGCTGCAGGCAGATGATTCTTCAGGTCCTGCAAATACTGCCTGTTGGTGTAAGCCGTAACTGCACTGGGTTGAACTGACTGATACAGCAGGTGAAGCGGCAGAGTCATTTGTCTACCCGTCATCATTTCAAACGGGGAGACGCCTATAGACTCGTGAGGAGTGGCCCGTATGGCCATAAGGACCAAAGGAAGCTTCACATCCCAGTCTCCGTGATTAGAGGGCACGTATTTCTTTAACATGCCAACAACAGTCCAGTTTATTCGTTCCACCTGGCCGGAAGACTGGGGCCGATAACCAATGTGGAAATTGGCCTTGACACCCAACATCCGTCAAAGATGTTCCATCACCTCAGAGGTGAAATGAGTTCCCCTATCCGTGTTAACACGTTCGGGGACACCGAACCGGGAGAAGATGTGGTTCATCAAGAGGACAGCAGTTGTCTGAGCCATGCCGTTAGGTGCTGGCAAACATTCAACCCATGTGGTGAATGCACAGGTCACGGTCAAGAAGTATTTGTTACCTCTGCTGGACTTGGTCAGGGGCCCCACCCAATCAAATTGCAGGTCCGACCACGGTGTGGACGGCCCTCTGCTCTGAAGAGGAGCTCTGTGGATGGAGTTAGATGGTTGAAATTGACCGCAAACCAAACAGCTCTGGATGTAGTCTGAGATGTCTCGACGCATCCCCAGCCAATATGCAACCTGGCTCAGGGCACCGAACGTGGCCTTGACACCTTTGTGCCCAGGTGAAGGAGAATCATGAACTTGTGCTATCATAGCCCCCCCCACACACACACACACCCCCCCCACCCCCTCCCCGGGACTGTGGTGCCACAAGGACAGGCGATGACGGAGGCTTGGAGACATGCATTAGCAACCCTGCAACCATCATCAGCGTGACACGAAAGAGAGCATGGAGAAGAAGGCAGATGAGCTGTTGGATCAGAAAGGTACAGGATCATCCTGCTGATAGCAGGATCCTGGGACTGGAGGCTCAAAAGGTCCTTTTCAGAAAAGACAGGTTGAACAGACACAAAACCATCAGATGGTCGAGGGGTGGGCGCCTTAGCGGCCTGAGCTCGAGTCACGACACACACATTGGGTGGGTCTGACCGAGAGGACACATCATCAGGGAGCCACAAGGGGTTAAAAGACCATGGGGGTACCAACAGCTGCACCTTGTTTGGCAAGAGAGTCCGCAAGATCGTTCAGATCCCTATCAGTTCCAGGTACCTGAGAATGACCTTTGATCATAAGCCAATAGATCTGCATGTCATGTGATGTTATCAATAGATAATGGGCGCTCTCAGAGTGTGGTACCTGAAGAGGGCCCAGGTTCATACAGTCGTGGTAGGAGAGGCAGTGGAGGAAGTTTAGCTGCGTTTGACATCAGACAGACACACGCAACTAGCCAAAGATACTTTGTCAGTCCTGAAAACCGAAACAAAGAATGTTTAGGACAGTAGACTGGTGTAGGTGCGGCTTCGCGAGTGGTTGGCACAGGTGAGCGCTCTGGAGGGCCCTCGGTCGACGTGCAGGTGCAGTCAGAGAGATCAGGGTCAGCCAGTAGTGGTACAGGGCGACAGTCAACTCCCGACAGTCAACTCCCCCTTTGGTAGGTGAGTCACCAACCTCAGGGCTAGAGGTCACCAGCGCCAGCTGTAGTGCAGCAGGGTCAGTGATGTCATCATCCCCCCCTTCGGCTGGTGGTGTCCCCACCGCATGCTACTGGGCATCAGCCGGAGTCTCAGTGCCACCATCAACTCCCCCTTCGGCAGGTGGTGTTCCCTCTGCAGGGTGCGGAGTCTCAGGTGGAAGTGGAGTGTCACTGACCTTGGAGGCTGTGGAAGGACTGGTCACCCTCAACACATCAGAGGATGGCTCTGATGGAGGCATTGAACTCAGCACGGAGCATGCAATTTTTCCATGCTCAGGGTCAGGAGGCAAAACGATGGGCAGGGGTTCTCCAACACCCGACCAAAGTCCCCCCTTTTCCAGATCAACGAAAGCTTTAAAGAGCTTCAAGAGGTTAACGCCGAGGATCAAAGGAATGGCACTGCGCTCACAGATGAACACGGGGTGCTCCAAAGTCAGAGGACCAATGGTGAAGTGGAGAAGTGACCTAGATGACAAGATCATGTCAGAAGGAGAGAAAACATGCACAGTCACTGCACAAGGAAACAGTTCTGGAGGTCGTACACCTCCCCCTGTACCCCGGCAGAGGCGGTTGAATGTAGACCGGCAAATGATTGTGTAATCTGAACCTGTATCCAGGAGGGCGTTGCACCGGAGCGTATGGCCCACTTGCACGCACGCCATAGGCTTACCGGCTCTCCCGTGAGACAGGAGGCGTCCCAAGAACAGTTTGGCGGACTCGACACCAGGGGGCGCCGGACCATCGTTACCTGAGGATGAATCAATCATCAGTTCAGCTGGAGCAGAGATTTGGTCTACTTCCTGAAAATCAGAGTCAGAGGGCTGTTATCTGGCTGCAGTGTCTCTCCCACATCTGGAAGCAGATCAGCAGAAGAAAGGGTTAAATCCTTCCCAAAATAGTACTCCATAGCCTGGACTCTGTCATCCAGATTTTGGAGTTTCTGGTTTATATTGGAAAGCTGCTGCTGAATGTCTCCTTTCATTTCAGTTAGAAAATCCATCAAAAGTTTATCTCTATCTACAGCCATCTTGGAGATGCCACAGAATGCTTAATTTTATTTTAAATTAAGTGTAAATTGGATTTAATAGCTTTTGTAGAAGCTGCCGGTACCAGATTGAGGAAGGAATCTGGTCAGAGGGGAAGTGCCAAGAAGCTCTTCCTGTCCCCTGAATCCTTCAAAATAAAAGGACTAGCTTGTCAGCTGTTCTTTTAGAATTATCGGCATGAAATCAATGATAATTTAAACCACAAAGTTAATCCTGGAGGGATTTGAGTGGAGACGCTGGTTCGCTGCGGCAGATTGTTGATAGAACCTGAAGAAGCTTCAGTGTTATATCTCTGCGCTCAAACAGCTAAAGGCTAAATATAGCCACGTAAGCGTCAGGCCGTCATCAGTTGATCAGGCGTGTAGGTAATAATTCACAAGGGAATTAACCTCTTCGACTACGGCATACCTTCGAAAGGTTCTCGGTTATGTCCGTAAAGCGTTGAATTTAGCTGAATTCTCGTTGCTACGCTTCTTCCGTGTTATGGCCTAAGACTGGCGTTGCAGCCAGGGGAAGCCTACGGGTATTTAAATACACGCTCTGAGTCGGTCAGGCGACTCAGCTTCAGGTCTCTGCCTGGCAAAATCTGGTATTAGCATTGGAAAACGTCCGGTATCACAGCGGATACCCAGCGGACTAACCTCGGTTGATCAGACCTCGGTTAAAGCTGATTAGCTCTGGTGCTAAATCAGAGATGGCTTCAGTGCTAAGTGGATCAGCGTTTCCTGTCCATGTAAAATAAGCCCACAACAGTGACAAAACACATTCAGATGAACACACAAATTTTACAAAATGACACTCTTACGTCTAGGAGTTTAGAGTAGTTGAAAGCAAACGCTTGATGATACAGACTTGGTAACCAAATAGGTTCTCACTTTGTCTCCTCCGGAGAGGAAGTTACAGAGACGCACCCTTCAAAATAAATCCTCCACTCGTCGTGGGCTTGGGAGAGGAAAAGAGAGGAGCTGCACAGCTCAGCTTTTAATGGGTGAGAAAATTACCACGACGTGTAAATTGATGTGAATAAGACTGGCAGGTTACGTCACTAAATGTAGCGTAGGCAAATTTATGACTTTTATTTGTTATGACCAGGAAGATGTAATATTCTATGTAAATATAAAATATTAACCTGCTAGGTCTTTATTGTAATTATCAGAAGATTCTTTATTGTAATTATCAGAATATTCTAGGTTTTAATTCAGAAGATCTAGGTTATTACGAAGTGTTACCTAATCCCTGCAATAAAAAGTTCCAATCTTCTGGTTAAAGGTAGTATTCAAAGATACATCAAATTGATTTCATATTTTCTATGGAATCTCACCTTTGATGGTTTCCTACATAAGATGTAACTATTGATCCACTACAAATTCTTACTTTCAAAAACCTGACTCTTTCTGTCCCACATTTGGCAAGTTGGAATCTGGTCACCCTACTGGTATCAGTTTGGCCATACGGCCTGCTCTAGGAAGGGTTCTGGTTGTCCCAAACATCTTCCATTTAAGGATTATGGAGGCCACTGTGCCCTTAAAAACCTGAAGTGCAGCAGAGATGTTTTTGTAACCTTGGCCAGATCTGTGACTGGCCACAATTCTGTCTCTGAGCTCTTCAGACAGTTCCTTTGACCTCATGATTCTCATTTGCTCTGACATGTGTTGTGAGCTGTAAGTCTTCTATAGACAGGTGAGTGGTTTTCCTAATCAAGTCCAATCAGTATAACCAAACACAGCTGGAGTCCAATGAAGGTGTAGGACCATCTCAAGGATGATCAGAAGAAATGGAAAACACCTGAGTTAATGAGTGTCAGGGTCTTGATACTTTGGACCATGTGATATTTCAGTTTGTCTTTTTTTTAATTAAATCTGCAAACATTTGTAAATTTCTGTGTGTTTCTGTCAATATGGGGTGCTGTGTGTACATTGAGGGAAACATTTTATTTAATTGATTTTAGCAAAGGGCTGCAAAATAACAGGGTGAAAAATTGACGGGGGTCTGAACACTTTCCGTACCCATTGTAAAACAAAGTCTTTAAAACTATCCATTCTGGTAATGGTTCTTTAACTATATCTTAATTTGTGTGTGGAACGGAGGAGCAAGTTCTCCCTTTTTTTAAAGTATCTGAGCAGTCCATACCAGAGAATGAATCTTTGTAGAGATTGCAGATCTATCATTACACCGTTCTCACATCCAACATCAGAGAAGCTTCAGGGTAAGACCTTCCAGTCTCTTGAGGTAACTACATTTTCTGTTTTAGAAAACTGTCTTACTCCAACTTTATCATTTAGAGTTAACCCAACTCTTTAAATCCCCTCTATAAATCTGACATTTTATTATTTATTGCTGCTGCTGTGCCTTAATATTAGCCTTATAAGCGCTGCAGACAGATTGCTAGCTCCATCTCCGCTCTTGCATAATTGCACTATGTGCAGGATGTAGGCTCTGAGAGAGAGAGTGAGGCATCATAAAACCTGGGGTATTGTTATCTCTCAATCAAAATACAATCTGGCACAGTCTTCATGGCTGTGGCTTTCAGTCACTCAATGAGCCCGGCCTTTGGAGTGGCCTGTGTAGGTTCTGAAGCCAGGTTGTGTAATGCCCACCACCCACTCAGTAGCTACTGCCCGCCGATGTGCTGCTACTCAGGGGGATCACTTTAACACACAGGCAGTAGATGGCCAGAGCGAATTGTTTCTCACTCCAGATAATGTACTCCCACCTGCTGTTCTTACGTGGGTTTCGTTTCTCACCTCGTTTTTTTATTTTTTTGTTTTTTTGGTGTGTGTTGTGTGACAAGAGGGAGGGAGGCAAAGCATTTTTGTAGGTGTACTGGAAGAGAGTGATGGATGGATTGTGTTTGCTGTGATGAAACAGAGCCCCGAGCTGCCAGAGTGAGTGGTTGTTTCTGTTTGACTTACATCGATAAACGTTGTCCACGCTTGTACAGATGCACATAGACAGCATTTCACGGTCACCATCACATCAAGTCTTTGGCCAGTAATTTAACTGTCACCATCACCGTGTCATCCTGCTGTTGGCTCCTCAATGAAGCCTTCCAAGTGGCTTCAGTGGAGTTATATAAACTTTGAGGATATTGTGTCTCATTGTAAAAGTGTCAATGTTTTTAAAAGTCGTGCTGTTTTTACAGGACCATAGCGTTTGCAAAACGGGATTTGCCGCAGCTCCCTTGGGAGGATAAAGGTCGTTTATAAGATCAGACCGTGGCGGTAATGTGGCGTAATCGTGGCAATTTTATAAAAGATTAGGTGATGGTGGCATAAAGGGGGTGGTCTCTGCGCTGCCGCAGACTTCCATTTGTCTTGGACATAACTTGCTTTTTATTGTGATTGAACCCGTGATTGTTACGATTTTTTTTTTAACAAGCAGCTCCTAAAGGTGTCTGTCCCCATCCGTCCCTGTGCAGTCTCTGGTGATCTGAGCTTCAGCTCTAACAGAGAGGCTCATAGACTGCTGCGGCGCTCCAGTTTGCCATCTCAGCTGATTTTGCCTGTGTTTACTTTCATTTTCAATAAGTTTGACAGCTGGAGCTCAGTAATAACTTCCCACGTCATCATGACATCTGCCTCTGTTGCGCCAGGGCGCATACGACAGACCATTACCGCAATATTACTACCAAGCGAGGCGTAACGAATGCCGCAAAATTTGCGCAACGCCATGCCGGCATGGCGCATATAAACATACCATTGTGGTAATATTACGCCGATTTGCCGGCACGGTGTGTCTTTTAAGAAGGGCTATAGAGTGCAATGGAAGGGATGACTGGTTTTTAAGGGCCTGAGGATCTTTATGATCCTGTTTCCAAGAGCAGTGTTGCTTTGCATTGTTGCCAGTGGTGATGCTGGTATGGTCCTTTATCAGGTCAGCAGCAGCTTAGGTTGTGTTTTGCTTTCTTCAGATATAAAAACCGCAATTGTTGAACAGATTCATTGGGATGTTTCCATAGCAATGACCAGCCTTAGCGCCACATAACCCTCTGTAAAACCAGATGGGGATGTAGGATATCCAAGTATTACGATTTCCTCTTTGAAAACGCAGTCATACTTATTTAAATTAGGAGTGAAACTGGATTAAAAATTAAATTAATCAGAGGCTTTGTAAATAATCTAGATTAGTCACATTTTAGTTGTTCAAGAAAATGTGCCTATAAAGCTTTTTTTTAATTAAAAATATTTTTTTGAGGCACAGAGTCAAACAATAGACATGGACAATAATTTTGTAAACTCAAGCTCTTTAGTTTCTAAAGAATAAAACACTTTCACAATGTATTTGAATTCAGATCAATAATGAAATTGCAGCCTCGAAACAACATGCAATCTACCGTTTGTGGTTTTCAGAAAAATTTTTTTTTACATGTTAAGAGAAGAATCACATTGGTCAATATGTCCATCCCTCAAATTTACGTTTCTTTATTCAGGTAATATCAAAACATGTTGAATGTTTGACTGTCTGATGTGTTCTCTGAAACACTGCATGCATGTGGATTGTTTTGGTACCGTGCCTCGTCTGTGACAGCGGGGGAGGGGCGCACTCTTCATTTCGTAATTACACACTGGCTGCCAGTCAACTCGTGTTCATTTCAAAATTCTGGTTCTGGTTTTTAGGGCTTACATGGACAAGCACCATCATACATTGGTGATCTTCTCAGTCCCTACTCCCCCAGCAGGTCCTTGAGGTCCAGTGATCAAAGCCTTCTGGTTGTGCAGCACACCAGGCTAAAGAGCAAATTTTCTAAAGCTAAAGTTGTTGCTAATTCAGTTCGCCTTTGTGAGAGCTTTACTTTGAATGAAGTTGGCGTTAGGCTGCACACACTTCCATGCACAGTTCCTTACTGGTAAACCTTTCAGAAAACAATCTCTGGACATACATTTACAGCTGATTAACTACCAAGGTTGACCTGATTAGCTAGATGACATGAAAGGTGGAAAGCAAAACGCATTTTCTCCTGGAATACTAGGCTTTTAACTGTAAAAATCATTTTACTAAAGGAAAATTCACACCACCATTATTTGGCTAAATCACATTTCTTTGTCTTGCCCCAAGTTATACATTTCTGTGACCCTTAATGTTAGTGTCTCCTTGTACCAAGAAATGTAACAAGAGTTTGTGACTGAAATATTTCATTACACAACCAGAAGGAAATAAACCAATTGCTAAATTCTTTTAAGCCCTCTTCATACTGGATTAAGACCATGTCAGACCTAAACCGACAAGACAATCAGGCGGGGTACACCCAGGACAGAGAGCCAGTCCATCGCAGAGCAACACAGAGACACACAGGGCAAATAATCACACACACACTCCTAAGGACAATTTGGACAGACCAATCAACCTAACAGTCATGTTTTTGGACTGTGGGAGGAAGCCGGAGTACCTGGAGAGAACCCACAGGGAGAACATGCAAACTCCATGCAGAAAGATCCCAGGCCGGGAAGCGAACCCAGGACCTTCTTGCTGCAAGGCTACAGCTCTAACCACTGCACTGCGCAGCCCCCAAAGTAAAAGATACAACCTTCATTTCAAATCTAGTACTATGACAATGCTTAGATATTAACATTATGTTGTAAGAGAGCAACACTAGAAGGAGGAAAAAAATACCTGACTTCAAACCTCAAGATTGTTATTGAAAGTCATTTTCCTGCTGTAACTTTGCAATATTTTAAAGCAGTATTGTTCAATTTTATCAATTTGCAGTAGAGATTTACAACCAATCCAAAATAGATGAGCATTGTTGCAGACTTCCATTGAATGGAACAGAGAATGATGATATCTTAAGAAATCCGGCAGAAACAGAAAAAAAAAAACCTCCAAGGTTTCTTTTTGAAGTGGATTCAAACAGCAGGGCTGCCAGCTTTTGAACATTTCAGAGTGAGATGGGGTCATGGGGTTGGGAGCGGACAGTTTGTCGACCCTTAATTACATTTTATTTATTTTTTTCTACTCTGTATGGAAGAGAATTAGAGCCACTGACAAGAAAAAGAAAAGAAAAGAAAGAGAATTCTTACATTTTTCTCAGAATTCTGACTTTTTTTCCTCAAAATTATGACTTTTAATCTTGGAATTCTAACAGGGAATTCAGCAAAAAAGTCAGAATTCTATTTCTTTTCTTTTTTTTTCTTTTCGGTGGCCTTAATCCTCTTCCGTACCTTTACAGAGGGAACTGACCTTTGTTTAATACAAATTTTCTTTTCGTGAGGACAATTTAACATCCAACTCTCCTGAACTTCTTCACATTATCTATCTATCTATCTATCTATCTATCTATCTATCTATCTATCTATCTATCTATCTACCTACCTATCTATCTATCTATCTATCTATCTATCTATCTATCTATCTATCTATCTATCTATCTATCTATCTATCTATCTATCTATCTATCTATCATCTATCTATCTATCTATCTATCTATCTATCTATCATCTATCTATCTTATCATCTATCTGCAGTAAAGAGTTATAGCTACATGTCACAAATGTCACAGAGGAACTTTCAATTATAATTAATATTTTTTTTTATTTCATCTAGGGGTGGGCATATCATCATGTCATTCATAATATTGCCAGTTTTTATGTCCTGCCAAGAAAAAAAATCTAACATGTTAAGCTAACTTCATGATGTAATTGCATCCACTAAACAGAGGATTATGTTCATGTGGGTCATTAGCATGAAGTTATTGAAGTTATCAAAGCAAACATGGCTGGAATCTCAGTTTTACCTGTAATCTGTGTCTCTATAACCCCTTTCAGATAGACATTCTGGAATATGTGTGGACAATTCAGTCCGGTTTTCGGAACTGTGTTTCCAGACACACCACTTTTGTACCGGAACTTGTCCTTTCGGCTGCCTTCACACAGCAGGGAAAAGTTCCAGATGTCTGGGGGGGACATAGTGCAGCGGGCGTACATGCGTCATTTACCCAAACAAAGCCATTCAGTCAAACATGGCAGACGAAGAGATAGAATTCCTCTCACTCGTCGGACTTATGTTAAACATAATTCTGCGCACACGAAGACGCATAAGAGACCAGGATGATGAAGCTCAATGGTTAAAAGGAATCACGGAAGCGGTGTGATGCGCTCCGTCACGCGTCTAGAAGACTGTACCGAAGGAGGCGAGCTGCCATGGTTCGCCGCATGCTACAGCAGCGGGTTATCTAGGTGTGCACAGCATCCCCCGGTCCCCTCCTCCTCCCCCTCCTCCCTGTCCGGAACTCAACCTCACCAGTCTGAAGCAGCCACCTTGTCCGTAACAAGTCCGGACCTGTTACTAGGGGCTTTGACCGGTTAAATTACAGAAAACGTTATCCGGACGTTTGTATTCAGACACAAAGGTCTTACTGACGGAGTCTGGAACATTTTCGTTTTTCATGGCCTGTCTGAAGGGGGCTTAAGTGTGTGTGCTGCTGTAATGAGTGGATGTCCCTACTGTGGGACTAATAAAATTTACTCCATTCTATTATATTAATTCAAATCAGCCAGTAGGAAAAAAAAAACGTTATAGGAATTTTGGCCTTTCCAGTCTTCCGTACCAGTAACCTGGTTATGGAGGAGGGTTCGTCTCAGAAACAGGAAAAACACACTGGTGAAGCGGTGAATTAAAATACTAGGATTCCTAATCTTGTAATTCACTGCGTCACCAACTAATGTAGGAGAGGGAACATGTGAGTGAGTCACCACGGCAGGAAGCCCAGCTTGCTGTGAGCGGGGATCTGTGGCTGATGAGCAGTAGCGGTTTTAGGCAAGGGCAGACAGGGCAGTTGCCCGGGGCGGCATTTTTTCATGACACAACAGGGGTGCATAAGCGCTGAGTAAAAAATAAAAAAGAAAGAAATCTGCGCCACACCGAGGTTGTCTATTCTATCAGTCATATCACAGTGTCTGGATTGGAAACAGCAAGTTGGCGCCCCCTGCAGCTGCAGGCGCTCCTGCTGACTGAGAGGGTTCAGGTGGAGAAAAAAGAGGAAGGGGAGGGGTGTGGCGGGGGAATTCACCTCTGGGTCTTTCCCAAATGAAATGAGCGGGTAGGGGCTGAATCAACTGTATTAACATGGCTAAAGTCAATCACATCTTGATGTTCTTCCATTTAATGCACATTTCATTCATAATATAAACACAGGCCTATCATTCTTTCAGGTTTTTCTGAATTGAGTGAAATGACCAAATCAAAACAGGAAAAACAAAACGATTTTGTGGTCACCCCCCCATCAAGGTTAAATTGTTTAGTCCTGACTAAAGGAAACTTATTGAGTCAAGAGCCAAACAGAAGAGATGAACATAAAAAGGCTAAAACCACCAGGTGCCCGATTCAGGAAAAAAAAAGAAAAAAGAGGAGAAAGATAAAGGTATGTACACTCTCATGATGCATGTTTTTCATTTTTATAACCAGTTAACTGGGATTTTAACGGTTAAATTCGGTCAACTAATTGCTAACAGAGCTAATAGGGCTGAAATATTGAAACGAATATTCAAATGGTTCGAAAAAAGTCCTTGAATCGTTTTTTACTGATTCAAACTAGGATTTGTTAAATGCTCACTGCAGCCTGTGGCCTGCCTGAACAACAACAAACACATGTTGATCATGTTCACATAATAATAAAACAACTCTACAAGCAGAAGAAAACTCCCCAGTCACCACTAACTATCCTGTTTATTTATTGCAGATGGCTGCACTGATTATTTTTACATGATTTGTTCTGTAACAGTTGGCATTTTTGGTAGTCTACAGTTTTTTTAATGTCAGTTTAAATTACAATTTCAGAGGCAATTCTAAAATATTATGGATCATGATAAAGATCTATTGGAGATCTACCCCAACTTTTGAACTGCTCTGCCAGTCACTGTGGCTCAAGCTGAGAGGAGCTTTTCAAAACTTGATCAAGTCATACCTGAGGTCAACTATGTTTCAGGGGCGGCTCACTAACCTGGCTCTGATTAGTATCAATCACTCAGTAGGGGAGCAGATTTCATATGATGACATTATTGATGACTTTGCATCAAGGTTGGGTTTTAATTTTAGTTTGTGTTTTCTGTTCTAAGTGCAATGCTGTAGTGATTGTCTTTAGTTTGTTATGTGTGAAACATTTTTGCTATTTAGAATATTTATTATATATTATGTTCCTATATTCTTAATATTTAGTTATTGTTTGTTTTTGTATATTTGATTCTATATATTTTGATACAGTATATAATGTATACTGCTTTACATTCTGACAACTTCATGGTAATTAATGTAAATATGTGCAAAATGAATGTTCAATAGTCGTTCTAATAAAACATGCCTGTTTGTAGAAAACATGCATGTGTTCGTGCGGGGGGGGGGGGGGGGGCTCAAAGGGGGCCTCGCCCGAGTAATTCCATGTAGAACCGCCACTGCTGATGAGTGAAAACAAAAGAAAAACATTCGGGACTGAAGATTCGTCAACATCGGCTGGCGACTGCGACGAGGCTGCACTTCTAAATAAACCATGTCATTTTGGCGGTGCGCGCAGCTGCAGCTCACGGTTCTTGGAGAAAGAACCGGGCATTCCCATCCCATCAACAGCAGGTGGAGCTCCCCGCTCCGCCCATCTCACATTCAGAGCGGAAAAATCCCATCAGCTTGCATTATACAGATGGGATTCTGTGTGTGAATTAACGGCAGTTAAATTATTATTATTATTTGTGTGCATGTTGTTCATTAGCTAATGCTATAATTAATATCATGTTTTTTTTTCGTAAGCCCTACACACTGTGCGTGATGCGCGTTTGGGGAGTGCAGGCGGCGTGAGAGCATGTAAAGAGGGTCAAATGCGTGTGTCTCACTCAGTGTGTGAGAGTTGGCAGCCTTGAAACAGCTATGCAGTGTGGGTTTAATAAAAGATGAATGGTAAAGTGGAGGTTTACGATCCAGTCAAGGAGAGCAGATTCCCTCAGTTTTCTCAGGAGGCTCATAACTTGAGATAATTGCTCTCAAACGCTGTCCTCCTGCTTCCTCTAATTGGGTAGCTTTACGTCACTGTTTTCCCCCTTTCTTGCACAGATTCTTATTGTGTGTCTTACTCCAAGACCCAGTCCATAAAGCCTAAGGAAAAAGAAGCTTGCGTCCTTTTCAGATTAGATTAAAATCGGTTCGCCCTTTTGTTAAAGATGCAGTTGGCTGATTTGTGTTTTCTCAGAACGTAAAGACATCAAGGAGGCTGTCATTGGATTCAGTGAATATTTTATTTTTTGCTAGTAGTTTATTACTGCTGTTCTTTAAAAGATTACTTTTTTCTAAACTCAATTTAAAGTCTGTAATCAGAGCTCTGTGAGTGGTAGTTTTTTTTAGCTCAGTGAATGAGAAACCCTGGAAACTATAGCTTCAGTTTTTATTCACAAAATCAAACCAAAAATAGGTTTTTCATTTTTAGAAAACAATTCTTTACATCCAGCAGCAACAGTGCAGCTCAGGGGTGGGCCATATATTTGAAAAGGCCAACCTATAAGGTGATGTACCTCATGTGCTCACATCCGGCCTGGGGTCAGTGACCCACCAAGGGGGTCTCCACAAGATTACAGGGAGTCCCCACAATTGAGTTTGTGCTGAGGTTGTGAGGTTACTGAGATTATGTTTGTAAAGATTAAAATATCAGTAACACATCCAATAGTATATTCACAAGACTGTCTAAGAGTTGTAACTCTGTATGTCTGTATAACGATTATAATGAATCTCTTTAATGTGTGTATTTGGGTAGGACTTGGGTTGGGGATGTCCTGGCTTGTCTTGGACGCAGGCAAGGCTTGTGAATAAAAGGTTAGGAATCAGTGTCTTAAATGACTACATTCTAGGAGTTTGCCTTCTACATTTGTATACCGAGTCATGGCTTACACTCCCTCCCACCTGGACAATTCTCCAGCAGGCTCAGTGTTTATCAGGAGAGAAACTTTGTGGTGGAAGATAGCAGGCATTTATAGATGTCATATTAACAGATGAACAACATGTTTCTGGAGAAAATCTATCATCCTGGGGTGGATGTGATTTTTCATTAAGACCTTGAAGCCAGGTCTAGGACTGTTATTTTTTCCCACTGAGATGATTTGACTTCCGATTGGCTAAAAAAAATCACCTGTGATGATTAGGCATGCTAACTGCTTTGTTCTGGCACTTGCACTGTTAACCAGTCAGTGGACCGGGGTTTTGAGGTGGGTTTTCTGTTGTTAGAGGCTAGTTTTTGTTCTAAAAGGGTGAGCCTGGTCTACGTGAACAGCAGTAAAATAGGCTTGTTGGAGTTGGACTGCAACCTCTTTCAGCAGCAATATTTAGAAGTACTTATCTTCTGGATGACTTTATGGGTCTATCTGAGAGGAAGTAACCTAAAGATAATTCTACAGTCTCCCTCAGCATTGACAGATCATCAACGTGTTCAAATATTTTATGATTTCACATTGTCGTATCGCCCTCTGTTTTCAAAATCGTATCATTGTGAATCTGCAGAAATAGGGTGTGCTGCTTCTTTATGCAGTTCCTTCATGACTGCGTCATGAGTTCAAAGCTGTTTCACAAGATTTGTTTTTCATGCTGCCTCTGAAGTGTCTTCTTTTCCTTGCTTGGCATCTTAGGGTTTGTTACCATGCTTCAGACAGAAAACTATTTGTTGGATTTAAAGGAGCAATATGTAAGAATTCTACAGTGACATAATCACAAAATGGTCTAATGTCTCGATTATGTTGGAAGAAAGGTTGTACGGAAACAGATTTCATTCTCAGCACATGATGTCACTCTTACTTGATTCTTACATATTGCACCTTTAAAGTGTATTGGTGCTGTCCTTTGTCGTAAGGACACCATTATACATCAGCTTTTATGTTATTCTCTTTACACTAATCTTCGGTCGTAGTGACAGTTTCTAAAAAGAAATAAGTTTCACATGAAGTAGCTTTCACCAGGTGTTTATATACTCGTGATAAAGCTTCCCTTGTGCCTTTACAAAATATCTCAACAGTTTTTTTTTGTGTTGGTTTTGCTTTTTTACCACAACTTCAGTCTAATTGCAGTATCAAGATCATGAGTGGATACAGGAGGAGGAAGAAAGGTTAAATTAAATGTTTATATTTTTAAGGAAGAATAAAACGTAACTTGAATTAATCATCTTAAAAAATGACTCACTTGCTGGGAAGAAAAGTTCAGACTTATCAGAACATTCATGCTGTAACCAGCCCTTGTGCTGACCTTTTATTGTATCTATAAAATTGGCTGCTGAATGAAAGCCTTTTTTAATCAGATGATCTTCTGTGCACCTTGACAGTCAAAGGTAGATAAGCAACAAATCTGCTTTGACCTCAGCTGCTCTGCTCTCCTGGAAGTAATAGCGTATTGGATCTCCTGGTAAGATATGAATCCAATCCAGGTTGTATCACTTTTGGTAGCTCATTTCTGATGCTGCCGTTTTCCTCCCAGAATGCTTCCCTGGTGGCGTTTAACAGCCACCTGCTCTTTTGTTAGTAACTGTATATGTTACAGCTGGGATGCTTTGGGGTGCCAACAGACTTCACCATTTATGACCAATAAATTATCCATGGGTAACTGCTGTGACAACCCAGATTTGCAGTCAGACTTACACACACACACACACACACACACACCCACGCACGCACGCACGCACGCACGCACACACGCACACACACACACACACACACACACACACACACACACACACACACACCTTTAACAGGACAGGTTTAAAATGGTATGAAGTAACCCTTTTGTAACCGTCTAAGCCTTACTGTGTTTTAGGGTTGTCACGGTGGGAAAATTTAACCTCACGGTTATTGTGACCAAAATTATCACGGTTTTCGGTATTATCGTGGTATTTTTTTAAACGTGTTACATTTTCAGACAACTAAATAAACCCTGTATATCAGGAAAATATTGTCCTCAGTTTGTGTCTAAATTTTGCTTAAAATGTGTTATTTAGTAATTATGTTGTTTATTTGTTTACATATTTCCCCTTTAGTCTTTAAAATACCAATATTTGCCCATAACTTCTTATTTTTTGTCTGTTTGATGTCATCATTTTAAAAATATTAGACCAGATGATACTCAGTAGGGGTGCTGAAAAAAATCGATTCAAGTCTGAATCGGGATTCTTATTTATAAAGATTCAGAATCGATTCACAAAGGGTCAGAATCGATCCCAAGACCTCAAATGTTTGGCATGTTGCAGGTTTGAGATGCACTTTTGTCTGTTTTTTTATCTTTGATAGGAGAGTCAGTACTCCGTTTACTTTTGTGGTCCCATAAATTGAGATGATTTATGTTTGAATCTGCTGATAAGAGGGCACATGAATATAATTTTTTTCCATATTCATTAATTTGAGATATTCTCATATTTATTTTCTAAGTTGATAAGTGAGGGCTCAGGATTACTCATGTATTTATTTTAAGTTATTGATAAATGAGAGAACACATTTTCCTTTGTAAGAAATCTGAGGCACTTTTTTTAAACAGGTTGAGGACTCAAATGTTAAACTTGTTTCCACACATACTTGAAAAGTATTTGACCGTATTACTTTCAAAGCTACTGTTATGTAACTAAAGATGTGTTATATTTTACAAGGTAAGCAAAAATAAATGTTGCCTTTTGGTCAAAAGATTGCTTCTGTTTACAGTTTTAGAATCACTTTAGTTTACCTTGTAAATTTGCATTTTTTTGAGCATGACCAGTTTAAAGTCAAATAAAAATGTCTCATAGCTTTAACTAACTTGTACAATAAAGTAGTTAATCTTAGAATTGACACTCTTTGTTAACACTGATTGTGAATTGATTTAAATCGAGAATCGATTCTGAATCGAATCGACACCCAGAGAGTCGGAATCAAATCGTGAGTTGCTCGAAGATTCACATCCCTAATACTCAGTACTTCTAATCAGATACTTTTTTTTACCCTTACTTGAGTAATAAACCCTATATCAGGAAAATTATGCCCTTGGTTTGTGTCCTTCCGGTGAGCTTTGCAGATTTAGGAAAATGTCATCAGGCAGTAATCATTGTTAAATTCATAATTGTTCTCTGAGAGAGACCAACTCTAATCTGCCCCTGGGAGCCCCGTAATGCATAGCGTCATTTCAACATGGGGGTGTCCGCGACACAGTTTATATGCAGGTAGCGGCGCTGCGGCTGCTTTATATAGCGACTCGTTGCATTCTCCCTCAACCCAAATCCTCGGATCACGTATTTTAGCTAAAACGCTAATGTTAGCTTGCCTTGCGTTGACTGTAGAGTTGTGGGTGATGGTCATGCAGATGTGTCATGAGATTTGAAGCGTTGCTGCCTTTCACAGACAATTTTTCTGCATGTGCTGCAAACAGGATAGCCGTCTTCTATCAACTGTACCTTGGCATTCTTCAAATATCCAAAAAATGCCCATACTTCCGACTTTGTCGTCTTTGAAGGATAATAAATGTCCTGAGCGCTGCCGTCTCCTCCTTTGGCCATTATTTCAGCTTTAGCTTAAAAAAGTTTTGGCTGTAAACAACAAAGTGCGCATGTGCCGCCGGCAACTTCAGCAGATGATATGGTGGCTGGTAAGGGTCACCGCGCCTACACCGCAGCCACGGTAATCTACCGAGATAATAATAATAACCGTCTTGTTTTTAAAAAAAGTATTGTCAACTTTTTTACCGGGGTTTACCGCTACACCAGTTATCGTGACAACCCTACTGTGTTTAGACACAACACCCAGCTTTAGGTGGAATCCTAATATCAATAAAGCACAAACTGTTAAAAAGAAAATGTGTGAATATAAGATAAGAAATGTACACCAAGAACATTTCCATCGTACTTTTTTAAGGTTTTGTTTCCAACAAGCCAGATTTTTTTTAACATTTTTTTAAACTGTCTCAACCAGTGTTTTTAAAACTCATTGAATGTTTTCTGTTCATTGAGAAACCATTTTTTACTTATTTTTTTAGAAAATGGTCAGTCACTCTTGAGTTTAACTTGCCAGTTTAACATGAAAATAGTCTTCTATCCCTATCGCCTGCATTAGCTACTGATATAAAATAGATGTAAATATGCTAGGTTTAGAAAATCTTGACAGATCTATGTCACACTGTCACTTAACATTCATGGACTCACCCATTTTTACTCACAACAGGGAAGGCTGCTGTTGGTTTAGTGTCGAGAAAATGGCTCAGAATATCTCGACAAGTAGAAGCTAACCATTAGCAACTCTACCACACAGCATTGCTGTTATCCAATCAGAGGAGACATTGCAATTCCGTCCAGCGTGTCCTGGGTCTTCTTTTAGGTCTCCTCCCAGTTGGATATTCCTGGAAAACCTCAACAGGGAGGTGTCCAGGAGGCACCTCAACTGGCTCCTCTGAAAGTGGAGGAGCAGCAGGTCTACTCTACGCCCTTCCCAGAGGACCCAGTTTCTCACCCTGCCAGCATAGCAATCTTTTGGATTTTACAAATTTCATTAAAAAACAATGGTTATTTGCTAAATTTGCAGAAAACCCAAAGAACTTTTCATCTAGATTCAATTCAAGTTCATTTCTATAGCACCAAATCACGACAAGAGTTGTCTCAAGGCGCTTCACAAAGTAAACATTCCAATACAGTTCAGTTCATTAAGCCAATCAGTAAGAAGTTTCCCATATAAGGAACCCAGCAAGATAATTTTGTCTCTTGCTGCCTGTTAAGAAAACTCTGAAACAGTCAAATATCCTTTAGCCTTTCAATGCCAGTAGTTATTTCTTGTTCCTCAGCTTTTGACGGTGATGTTTTTTTGTCTTCTTTCCAGTGTGTGGAGATATCCATGGGCAGTTCTTTGACCTAATGAAGCTGTTTGAAGTAGGAGGATCACCAGCATCCACGCGCTACCTTTTCCTTGGGGACTACGTTGACAGAGGGTATTTCAGTATTGAAGTGAGTCCGTGTATTTGTGATTGTCCTCTTGTGGCTCTAATTGAGCATGACGCACAGCATGTGCTTGTGACAGAAGCTGGGTTTATTAATAGCTCACGTTGAGCATAGATGAAATCAGGCTGCAGATATTGCAGTGATAAAACATTTTAATGATCTTTTCAGATGCTGTCTGTGTGGCAAATGTCACAGAGGCACTGAGAAATGCATAATATTGTCCAAAATTAATGTGTTTTATATGGAACTCATATATATTCTAAGATCACTTGAATCACTGTGTTTTATTATTAAAATCTATTCTGAGGGCGCCTGTCCTTGGATGTTTTATTGGAGCATTTGTCCTGAAACTTCTGAAGAAAAGCTGCATGAATGTTTCAGTAAAAGCAGAAGATCTTGTATGACTGAATGGGTTATGTTTGTGAAGTAGATAGGTGAAATGTTCCCCTCATCTTGTTCTGTTTTTGTTTCAGTGTGTGCTGTACTTGTGGGCCTTAAAGATTCTTTACCCAAAAACACTGTTTTTGCTGCGTGGGAACCATGAATGTCGACATTTAACAGAGTATTTCACATTTAAGCAGGAGTGTAAGTATTTCTTTTCTCATTTACCATCAGTCAGCATCTTACCTGCAGCAGATGGCTGTCAGAGTGATCTCAGTTCACATTGTCACCATTCTGCCAACCCAGTCACGTAGATGTTACTACTATCTACTATCTAATCCCAAAACTACAATCACAGATAAGAAAACAGTGAAAATCATCAGCTTGTGTTTTTCTTAGGAGGCTAGATATCTTTAAGAAATGGCAAAAACATAAAGTGTTGTTTAAGGCAGAAGTGGCAGATGTGGAAATGTTTTAGTAAAGTTTTCCCTTAAAATGATACTTCACTGAAAAACCATTTCTTATTTCTGATTACCATTGGTCTCTCTGAACCCCGCCAAAAATGTGGCATCAGTAACTGTTGGTCACTGATTGGCTAGGGGTCACTAGTTGCTCCAGAGGTCTCCACCTACTGCCACTCTTCCTGCATCCACTGCTAATGCAGTTTCTGGGTTCTGGGTCAATTTTTTTGTTGTGCTGTGTGAATGTTTTGAACAGGTCACCTGGCACTCATGGATCACTTTATCTCAAAGAGCAGATGCATACTACCTTCCACATAGGTAACTTCCACCTGCTAGTGTTAATTAGCTGTTTGTAATAGGGAGTTCATAGATCAAAAAAATGTTGGATTATTTTTTGCTGTGTGGTAATGGTGCGTTCATGGACTAAAAAAGCCATTCAATAACCAACAGTCTCAGACCAACTGTTTCTACTCGGGTCGAAAGAATCCACGCTTCGTACTGATGTCCACAATTCTTTTATTTCTCTCTCACAATCATGGAGCACCGTGAAAACTAGAAACAAGTAAAATAATATCAATAGCACATATGATATTCATCTCAGCCACTTATTTCCTTTCGCAAGTGCACAAGTGTTAAACGAAGAACAGTATAACGTTTTTTACCGTGTACGCCTTGTAAACCCAGCAGTAGAAAAGATGTATGTTCCAAAAGTCCGCCGTGTTACCGCTCCGTGTCGTCTCTCCCGCGACTCACAGGAAGCGACTACCTCACAACAATCTCAACAGAAACATTTCTTATAAGAAAGACGTATAACTCCACTGCACAGGTCCACAATATGAGTACCAAATAAAGAAAACAAAACAGAGACAACGTACCGATCTCCGATGCGCTGCTGGTGTTGTCATGGCAACCAACACAAACATTTCAACGTCAGTTACACTCCCACCAATTACCTTTGATTATTACAATTGCGAATGTAAATACACTTGTATTGTTCATTAAATCAATGGTAATTCCCAAGCACCATGTTGTTATGTTAAAACACTCTTGCATTGACATAAACAATATACTTTTCTCAAACAATGAATTCAACAATATGAACAGAATTTACATCTCCACAACATGTGCATGAAGTACAGCATAATGACAACTTGTATTTTAGAAGGGAAATCTAATCAATGAATGACATATTTTTCTCATTTTTTACCAGGACCACTAATTTCTGAATGGGTCTTTGAATGATGGATGGTTGGACGAGGCGTTCGCCTCTCTTTCCTAATTTCCTATCACCAGTCTGGATTGTCACCTTCCGTACAAGTCCATCATCATCCTCATGTGCTTCCACAACCCTAGCGAGTTTCCATTCATTGCGAGGAACATCTTCTTCTTTGAGAATCACAATGTCACCCACCTCCACATTACGTCTTGGTGTATGCCATCGCTGTCTCAGAGCAATATTGGCCAGGCATTCCTTTCTCCATCTGTGCCAAAATTGCTCAGTCAGATATTGGACCCTTCTCCACCGTTTCTTAGCATACAGGTCCTCCTTGACAAATTTACCTGGAGGTGGAAGTGGGATTGAGGATTTCATGGTGATCAAGTGGTTCGGTGTGAGTGGCTCCAAGCTTTTGGGGTCGTTGATGTTATCAACAGTGAGTGGGCGGTTATTCACGATGCACATAGCTTCATAAAGGAATGTCCTTAATGAGGCATCATCCAGCCTTCCCACACTGCAGGCAAGGACCGTGCTCAGTACGCTTCTCACTGTCCGGATTTGGCGCTCCCATGCGCCTCCAGCATGACTAGAGTGGGGCGTATTCATCTGGAAGTCTCACTGTTTTTCTGCCAGGTATGCAGTCACTCTTTCCTTATCAAGTTCTTTCAGAGCCTTTGCCATCTCGTTTCTTGCCCCCATAAAATTAGTTCCCTGATCAGACCTAATGTGTCTAACAGCTCCACGAAGGGCAATGAAGCAGCGCAAAGCATTGATGAATGCATCAGTCGTCAAATCCTCCAGCATCTCTATATGCACTGCCCTTGAGCAAAAACATGTGAAGAGGAGGCCGTACCGTTTTTGATCTTTGCGACCCTGTTTGGTGTGAAAAGGACCAAAGCAGTCCATACCACAATAAGTGAATGGTGGTGTGGGATCAACACGGTCACTAGGTAGATCTGCCATTCGTTGCTCCTCTGGTGGCGTGCGGGCTTTCCTACACTGTACGCACTGCCTGATGTATTGGGCCACAGCCTTACTTCCACCAGCGATCCAGTAACCATTGACTCTGAGTGCATTGAGGGTTTGTCCTCTGCCTTGGTGTTGTATCTTGGTATGATGGTGTGCGATGATGAGGTTTGTAACAGCACCATCTTTAGGAAGGATCACAGGGTGTCTTAACTCGAGAGGCACAGATGCCTTCCTTAATCTTCCTCCTACTCTCATTATGCCATCTTGGAGGAATGGGTCAAGCTGAAAGAGTGGGTGGTTGCAAGGCAGCCTTCCTAGTTTCTGGCTGAGTGTGTTTAACTCCTCTTGAAAGGCATCTTGTTGTGCAAGCTTGACAAGAGTCTGTGCAGCTTGTTTTCTCTCTTCCACGTTTAAAGGTTCAGCGGTCCTGATCCTCTTTGCCAGCCGCTGGATACGAGCAATGACGTTGACAGCTGTAGCCCATCTTGAGAACCGCAGCAGATGCTTCTGGATGTCAAACTGTCTTGCTGCCTCAACCTTCAACACCTGAGTAGTCCTCACCTCTGGGTCTCCCACCAGCAAATCTGAAGTAGCCTGTTTGGTGGCTATCTCTCTTTCCCATAGAAAGCCTGGGCCAGAGAACCAATTTGACTTGATGAGGTCAGCTACTTTGAGGCCTCTCGATGCATGATCAGCAGGGTTTTCTCCTGTGTCCACATAATAACATTTCCGTGCATCTGTGTTTTCTCGAATTTTCTGAACACGATTTGCCACGAACACATGGAACCTTCTTGCTTCATTATTGATGTAACCAAGCACGACCTTTGAGTCTGTCCAAAAATATTCGTCATCAATCTTGAGCTCTAGCTCCTCCCTTAATATGCTGCTCACAGATGCCGAGGTTACTGCTGCAGTTAATTCTAGCCTCGGTATGGTGACTATTTTGGTTGGTGCAACCCTCGCCTTGCCCATGACCAAGGAGCAGCATACCCTTTCTCTGCTTACTACTCTGATGTAAGAGCACTGGCCATACCCTTGACTGCTTTCATCAGAGAAATGATGAAGCTCGGCTCTCTGAATCTCACCAAGGCTGTCAGGTATGAAGCATCTTTGAATTTCAATTCTTTCCAGGTTCTCCAAATCCTTCATCCAAGTCTCCCACCTTAACTTCAAGTCTTTGGGTAGTGGCTCATCCCACCCTGTGCCTCTCTGACACATCTCTTGCAGCACTCTTTTCCCTTCAAGAATGACTGGGGCTAGAAACCCCAAAGGGTCATACAAGGAGGCCACAATTGAGAGGATCCCTCGGCGCGTTGCCAGTTTCTCCTCAAGTGACACCTTGAAGGAGAAGCTATCATTTTCAATGTTCCACCTTATACCTAGTACTCTTTGAACTGGCAAATCATTGTGATTAAGATCAACATTCTTCACCTCCGTAGCACACGCTGCAACCTCCACTGAGTCAAGGACCTCTCGACTGTTGGAGAGAAATTTGTGAAGGTGCAGCTTTCCTTTGGCACACACAGCTTGGGCATCTTTGACCAGTTCAATTGCCTCACCCACCGACTTTACACTTATGAGACCATCGTCGACATAGAAATGTTTCTGGATGAAGCTAGCTGCGGAGGGGTACTCTTTCTCACATTGGCTGGCAAGGTGTTTCATGCCATAATTGGCACAGCCAGGGGAGGATGATGCTCCAAACAGGTGAACCTTCATGCGGTACTCTCTGGGTTCTGAGTTTGTGTCTCCATTTTCCCACCAGAGAAATCGCAGGTAGTCTCTATCATCCTCGCTCACATGAAACCTGTGGAACATTTTCTCCACATCACACATGACTGCGATGGGATATTTACGGAAGCGGCACAGCACAGCTGTTAGGCTATTTGTGAGGTCAGGTCCTGTTAGCAGATGGTCGTTTAAGGAGGTGCCTTCATACCTTGCAGAGCAGTCGAAAACCACTCTGATTTTGCCTGGTTTTCTGGGGTGGTAAACTCCTTGATGTGGGATATACCACACTTTCCCCAGCTCTGCTTGGTTTTCCACTTTCTCTGCATCTCCATCCTTGAAGACACCTTCCATAAATCTCACGTAGTCTATTTTGAATTTGGGATCTCTGTCCAGCTTCCTCTTTAGATGCTTCAACCGTACTAATGCCAGCCTTTTGTTGTCTGGGAGATGTGGACGTGCTTTGAAAGGGAGAGGCATCTCCAGGTGACCCTCCTTATTTTGTTGGATCCTCTCTTTCAAGATCTGCAGGAAGCATATATCTTCTTGAGATATGCTTCTGTCACCAGATTTTGTGTCTGCAAAATCGGACTCTAGGGCCTTGATGACAGCAAATGGCGTTATGGGTGGCATCTCTCTGACAGACACTCGATGGCAAAAACCAGTCACATCTTTAGCTTGCACACGCTGTGGTGCGCTTCCCACAATGCTCCAACCAAGGTCCGTCTCAATAGCATAAGGCTCATAGTCGCCCCCAGTGATGACCCTTCTTGGAATTAACGCTCTGGAGCAGTCATATCCAATCAACAATCCAACACCACAGTCCATCAACGGGGGTATCTCTTGGGCCATGCTTACAAGGTGTTTCCATTTGTTGGCTGTCTGACAAGTGGGAATATGTGCACGGTCAAGAGGAATGAAGTCCCTTGTGTAGGCTGGAGGCAAATTGATGGAAACGTTAGAGGAAAATCCTCTAACTTTGAGCTTGCATACTCTTTGACTCTTCACCACTGAGTCTCTCCCCATCATGGTGGAAAGTTTAAGTTTCACTGGTTCCATTGCTGCTTTTAGCTTTTCGCACACCTCCTGATCAACAAATGTGTGACTGCTTTGAGTGTCCAATAGTGCATACACTAGGGTTTCAGTGTCCGGAGCACTAAGTGTTGAGATCCACACTGGGACTATCATCGACGTACTCCCACCTTCACCTCCACTCACACAACATGATAAAGATGACGTGCTTTCTTCCACTGCACCCTGAATTGATGATTCTCCTGCTGTAGAACGATCTTCATGCAATGGCGTTGGGTGACTCTTTTTGCATATGCTACATGTGGACCTGTTTCTACAGTCTTTAGAATTGTGACCCTTTCTTAGACATGCAAAACACAACTTATTTTCAAGTATGCATTTTTTCTTATCCTCTACAGGCATGTCCATAAGCCTCTTGCATTTATGTATGGAATGGTTCTCACTACAGCAAATACACTGGTCACTATTGTAATTTTGTGTTGGTGTGTTCCATTTCTTTGGTTTCTCTGCATCTCCCAACTTGATTTGACCAGGGTCAGATTTGGTGGTGGAGCTTGATGGAATTGAAGGTTTCACATTTGTGGCAAACGTGTTTGCTTTTGAACGCTTCATTTCTCTTGGTGGTGCCTCTGCAGAGTGCCTTAAGGCATGTAAGGATGACACTGGATTGCATGCTATGCGTGACTCCTTAGAGACAAAGGAAGCAAACTCATGAAAGCTTGGATAGTCGTTGCCCCGATCTAGCTGCTCTGTAACGTAACGGTTCCATCTACATGTCACCCAATCAGGAAGCTTGACTAATATTTTCTGATTCTCCTCGCAGTCGTTAAGAGCCTGTAAGCCCTTTATGTGGGGCATTGCATTACTTTATGTTTGGAGGAAATCACTGAACTCTCTTAGCTTGAGATATTCCTTTCCTCCAATCTTCGGCCACCCATTTAACTTCTCTCTGAAAGCCCGCTGTACTACAAAGGAATGGCCATATCTAGCATTTAACCTATCCCATGCCTGTTGATAGGCTTCTTCATCTTTTCTGTAGAAGCTGCCTTCAAGAGAAGATTTTGCCTCGCCTGCTATGTACTTTTGCAGGTAGAATAGCCTGTCTGCAGGGTCAGAGCATCGTCTCTCTATGAGGGCTTTGAAGCTCATGCTCCATTCTGTAAACTTCAGAGGATCACCCGAGAATACAGAAGGTTCTGGAGTTGGCAAGCGGGTGAGAGCTAATGACTCTTGTAGCGATTTGACCAATGATGTCTCGTTTTGCACAACCTGCCGTTCTTGATCTGGGATGTGGTGAGCGAAGGGGTGTGCATCACTCACTTTGCTGAATGGAGGACTGCGTGTCCCATCCCTTTCCTCTTCTTCAGTGTAGACATTTAGCCTTGCCTGAATTACATCAATGTCCCTCTGGTTTTCCAGTTTTCTCAACTGCTGACGTTGAGCTTCGATGGCAGCTTCCATATCAACTTCAGCTCTCTTTGCAGCCAGCTGAGCAGCCGCTTCCGCCCTCATAGCCGAAATGCTAGGTGACTCTGAGAGATGTTTAGAATTGTGACAGCTGGGTGCAGTAACTCTGGAAGCTGTGGATCCATATATGGACCTAGCATATTCATTATCAAGTAGCATGCGTAACCTTGATCTTTCTGCCACTGTGTCAAACTCATCTTCATCTTCAGTGAGACGTACTCTCATCAGCTGCAGCAAGTCGGCTGTCACAGCTGAGCATGCATCAATCTTTCTTCGAATTTCTTGACTTGGTGAGGTTTGGAGTCGAATTCTGTCATACTGTTCCTTTAATTCAGACTCTTGCTTCTCAGCCTCATCCATCATATTATACATGTCACTCTCAGAGCATACTTGCTTTAACCTTGTGCGAATGTCTCTTACGTTGTTTCTCCACTTCTCATATGTTGCTTTGAACCTCTTCTCCTTTTGAGTTAACTCTTGATCTTTCAGTTCCTGCATTTTTGGTTTTAATCGCCTTTCACGAGAGGATTTTCTTGTTTTTGTCTCAGATTTCTCAGACACTACACTTCTTTCCTCTTTCATATCCCCTGCATCTTGGACTTTTGACATAACATTAGGATGACTATGGTCATCTTTAGACATTTTCAGACTTTAAAAGGGGTATCTTATGAAGGGACAAGATATCTAAGGTAATTACAAGAATGGAATGGATGCAATAGGTGGAGAATTATTAAAATTAACACAAGGCACCTTAGCTTAGTTTCTTACATATGACAGTAAATAAACTTCAGTTTCAGCCTTCTTAAAGCTTGCAAACAATAAGTAAGAAAACAACAATAAGTTCCAGGACTTGAACAGATTGTCCTTTTTTTTTTTCTTCTTTTTTTTGTTACACAGTCTGAAGTTTGAACACAATTAATTTCTTGTCCATTATAGCAAATTTGTAGCTCATGTTCTATCCATCAACACAGGAGGCATAACAGCTGCGTAATATAGCCTGATGACTCACGCTTCTTGAAACCGCTTCTTGAAGTGTCCACTGAATATGCAGCTCCTGATTGGTTGCTCCAAAACTCAAAGCAACGTGTCCACTGAAGCCTGTAGCTCACTGTAGCTTGCTGCAGGATGACGAGAGCCCTGCGCACCGAAGCCTCCAGATGGATTGGGCCAACGTTTTCACTGTTTCTACTCGGGTCGAAAGAATCCACGCTTCGTACTGATGTCCACAATTCTTTTATTTCTCTCTCACCATCATGGAGCACCGTGAAAACTAGAAACAAGTAAAATAATATCAATAGCACATATGATATTCATCTCAGCCACTTATTTCCTTTCGCAAGTGCACAAGTGTTAAACGAAGAACAGTATAACGTTTTTTACCGTGTACGCCTTGTAAACCCAGCAGTAGAAAAGATGTATGTTCCAAAAGTCCGCCGTGTTACCGCTCCGTGTCGTCTCTCCCGCGACTCACAGGAAGCGACTACCTCACAACAATCTCAACAGAAACATTTCTTATAAGAAAGACGTATAACTCCACTGCACAGGTCCACAATATGAGTACCAAATAAAGAAAACAAAACAGAGACAACGTACCGATCTCCGATGCGCTGCTGGTGTTGTCATGGCAACCAACACAAACATTTCAACGTCAGTTACACCAACAGTCATAGATCAACAGTAGAAGACCAAAAGTAAAAGACCACCAACAGTCTCAGACCAACAGACATAGATCAACAGTAAAATGCCAACAGTCTCAGACCAACAGACATAGATCAACAGTAAAAGACCAACAGTCACAGACCAACAGCCACAGACCAACAGTAATAGATCAACAGTAAAAGACCAAAAGTAAAAGACCACCAACAGTCTCAGACCAACAGGCATAGATCAACAGTAAAAGACCAACAGTCTCAGACAACAGACATAGATCAACAGTCTCAGACCAACAGACATAGATCAATAGTAAAAGACCAACAGTCTCAGACCAACAGACATAGATCAACAGTAAAAGACCAACAGTCACAGACCAACAGCCACAGACCAACAGTCTCAGACAACAGACATAGATCAATAGTAAAAGACCAACAGTCTCAGACCAACAGACATAGATCAACAGTAAAAGACCAACAGCCACAGACCAACAGTTTCAGACAACAGACATAGATCAATAGTAAAAGACCAACAGTCTCAGACCAACAGACATAGATCAACAGTAAAAGACCAACAGTCACAGACCAACAGCCACAGACCAACAGTCACAGACCAACAGGCATAGATCAACAGTAAAATACCAACAGTCTCAGACCAACAGACATAGATCAACAGTAAAAGACCAACAGTCACAGACCAACAGCCACAGACCAACAGTCATAGATCAACGGTAAAAGACCACAAGTAAAAGACCAACAGTCCCAGACCAACAGTCAAAGATCAACAGTAAAAGACCAACAGTCACAGAACAACAGTCACAGAGCAACACTCACAGACCAATACTCACAGACCAACAGTCATAGATCAACAGTAAAAGACCAACAGTCATAGAATAACAGCAAAAGACCAACAGTCACAGACCAACACTCACAGACCAACAGTCATAGATCAACAGTAAAAGACCAACAGTCATAGAATAACAGTAAAAGACCAACAGTCACAGACCAACACTCACAGACCAACAGTCATAGATCAACAGTAAAAGACCAACAGTCACAGGGCAACACTCACAGACCAATACTCACAGACCAACAGTCATAGATCAACAGTAAAAGACCAACAGTCACAGAGAAACACTCACAGGCCAACAGCCACTGACCAACCGTCACAGAACAACAGTCATAGACCAACAGTCACAGTCTGCATTTAAATGCAGCCAATAACTCGTTCAATACCCAGTGTTTTGCAATAACTTGGTTCCGCAAGACCATGTAAACACCGGAAAAAACCGGTTTATTACCCTTGGGGTAACCCTTTTTTAACCCAAATATCAGGTAATGTAAACTTTATTGGGTTAACCCTTTCAAAAGGTGCGCTCTGCACATGTTCTATTCACAAGGAATCTCGGTCTTTTGAGTAGACCATGGGTCTGCAACCTTTTCCAATCAAAGAGCCATTATAACCCATTTCCCACAGTAAAGAAAACACTGAGCCACAGCAGCCGTGGCGTTTTGGATGAGCCTGCCGGTCCTGAGCAGGTTCTGCTTTTTTTAACGCGTCAAACATGTCTCCTTTTAGAACATGTTTTAAACTGTTCAGAATACAAATCCAGGCTCTGTCTCGTTGGATTGTTGTAACTAAACTTTGTACAGAACAAAGCTTTACATTAAACACTTGAAAAAGTAAGAAAAGAATCCAATCAATTAATTTTTTGCCCTCATTTACAGTGACGGAGATAACGGAAAAGTGTGCATGGCTCTGGTGTTAATCAAATTTTATTGTTTCTCTTTGCAACAATCTTCACAAGAGGGCTAAACGGTTTAAAGGCAGGATTCACATTGACCCGATATTTCCCTTATTTGACCATTTATTTTGACAGAGAAACCTCAAGGTTTGGTCACTTTGAAAGAATTACCCTGACGTGTGCAGATGCACTGACATTTTAATCATTACGTACATCACAGAGGTAGCTAAATCAATCAAGAAAAGATTCTCTTCAGAACATCTGAGCATAATACAGGACACTGGTCAGTGCTGCTTGCTGTCAAAGCGCACATAAGGTGAGCAGCGAGCTAAAGATGTGGTGAGGGGCTCGTAGCGTGTCTGTAACAGACAGCAGCAGAACCAGAGCGCATGCGGGAAGATTCCTCTCACTGAAGCGAGTGTTTTCCAAACCCTGTCTCTCTGAGAGACTTGTCACCTAGAAAATGTTCCCTGATTCCCTGAAACTTTGGCTGAATATCGCTTGCTCCTGTCTCCAATGAGCCTGTCCGAGGCAAAGTCCAGAGTCGCATATAGTACTCTTTAGCTCAGAAAGCACCTATAGAGACATTAGATTACGCACAACCTTTGTAATCGGGATATTAGAAGTTCCATGTATACAGGGGTAACGCTCTTTACTTGTGCATGTAAACAGGTTATTCCAAATTTTCAGGAACCCGAATACTGGCTGCATGTAAACAAAGTCACAGAGCAGCAGTAACAGACCAACAATCACAGAATAATAGATCAACAGTCCCATAACAACAGCCACAGAGCAACAGTCACAGGGCAGCAGTAACAGGCCAAAAGTCACATCACAATGTCCAAAGAAAGTCAGAAAAACCATTGATTGAGAACATTTTGAAATTTAAGTATAAATAAATGACTCAGGACTTTTGCACAGCAGTGAGCAGTTGTTAGTTCTGAGTCTTCTCCACACACCTTCTCCACACCAACACTCCTCAGTAGAACAGAACTGACCTTTAGAACTTCTAAACGTTGTTATTTTGCTAAAAGCTGTTTGCAGCCTAACAGTTGACCTCAAAATGATTATTTACTGTAGGTAGGGCTGTAGCGAAGCCTCGACGAAGTCGACGGCTCGATTCTAAAAATTTGTCGACGTCAGATCCGGAAGTCGACGCACCACGCCCACTTGTTGCATCCCCAGGAGTTTGTAAATAGAGGAGGAATCTGCCCGTTTTTCCTCTAGTTCGCCCTCTTCTCCGCCTTCACTAAAATCTCCGCCAAATACCGAAGACCCGGAACAACGTCCGTCCACTACTAGATTATTTTCCTGTTTTGCCCCTTCGTCTCCCGGCAACGGACAACAACTTCCGGGGTCAGATGCGCTGCTTCGTGTCTATCGCAGATGTAGAAAATCACCGGGAGCGCTTCTCCCTTCATTAAGGAGCTTCTTTCAGACATGAGGAGAGCTGTTTTGGTGGTAGCAGTCTCTCCTCCGTGCTGGTCTGTTTGCTGCTGGGTGTTTTTGGTTTATTTAAACTTGGTAACTTGAACTTAACGTTGGTAAAGCTACTGTTAGCATCTTCGCTAACAGCTTCTTGCGTTGGGATAAGCTGTTACGTTTTGGTTTAGAGTTCATCTTTTTTGTGGTGTAGATCTCCCTTTTATTACATTTAGAGTGTTGTGGGTTTTCGGTTTAGTGTAAAATATCACCTGAGTTTGGTTTAACCCATAAGACCACTCGCCTCACGCACATAAGTGACCAAAACAAAGCAGCATGGAGACACTCCATCTTCTACCACCTCTCAGGCAGCAGCCTGCACTCCCAAGTTCTACACGTCACCAGAACATAACCAACCGCAACACAATAAAAGCAGTGTTATACAAAATGGAAGGCCTGTAGTGTTTATTCTCTTACAGTAAGAATTTATCAATTTTTTTGAGGAATTGATTTGAGATTTTCTGGTTTTTGTTAATTGTGCAATAGAAAAATAATCATTAGATTAATTTTCTAAATAGTCATTAGAATAGTCGACTATTCGATAAAATAATCGTCAGAATAATCGTTTTAAAAATAATCGTTTACCCCCAGCCCTAACTGTAGGTCAAAGGCGGATGCTTGATATTTACAAATGTCAGAACTGTTTCCATTGGACTCGAGCAGGATTTGGGAAAGTCAAACCAACAAAACCTGTTGTGAAATCAAAGGTTTTTGGGACGTTTTTTGGCCGTATAAAGAGCCTTTCCATCCCAGACAAGCACATTACTAATACAAGAGGGCAGCTTTGTTTGACTTGGCATGGTCCTTTTTTATTTTAGTAATTCCTGTCCTGTTTTTTCTGCATGACAGGTAGAATTAAGTATTCAGAGAGGGTGTATGACGCATGTATGGATGCCTTCGACTGCCTTCCCCTGGCTGCACTAATGAACCAGCAGTTCCTGTGTGTACACGGAGGACTTTCTCCAGAAATCACAAATCTTGATGACATCAGGAAAGTATGTGTCTGACTCCTCATCATTTTTGTAGCTATTTCATTAAGTTGTTTCTCTATGATCGGTACCTGTTAATTGCCTGTCTGCTTTGTGTATTTTTCATTTTCAAGGAAGTTAACAGCATAAAAACTGTAATGACAGCTCAGAATGGTCCCCCCACTGCTTTAAAAGAAATGTTGAAGAGTTGGACCCTGTTTTATAACTAATTCAATCATTCTAAATGGATTTTGTGGCTGTAATCAGAGGGCAAGGCGGAACAGAGTTTACTCCGCTGAAGTGTCCATCATGCTGCCTGAGCTGTTACACTCAAGCTTTTGTTTGAGGAGAATATTTCATTTCCTAAAAGCAAAATCATTTAGACTCGTAGGTTGAATAGATTTGCTGCCATCAAGTGTTTTCCAGCCTTTCTGAAAAACAATTTAATTACAAAGAAAGCTGCACTTATCAGCACGGCTCTTTAAAAGCTCTCGTAGGAGACGCTGATGTCCCTTCTTTTGAACAAGCTGGTGTTTTCCCCCACAGCTAGACAGATTCAAAGAGCCCCCAGCATACGGCCCAATGTGTGATCTGCTGTGGTCCGACCCGCTGGAGGACTTCGGAAATGAGAAGAGCCAAGAGCACTTCACACACAACACAGTGAGAGGCTGTTCCTATTTCTACAGGTGGGCACTTACACCAAAAACATTTATCCTTTCTGTCCTAATTTTTCTCCCTTTGCTTCTAATAGCTGCATTAACAGGGTTTCTCGTTGGGGCTATGTCTAAAAATGTTATTTCTTTTTGTGCTGATGTAAGTCCTCAAATATATTCAGCTGTTCCACTTTGGGATGTCTAAAGTACCAAAACAAAAAGTATGTGCTGTCTCCGACCTACTTTCCAATTAAAATGGCAAATGTTAAAATGGCCAAGGAGAAAAGGTTGGTTCTGAGAAAAGCATATTTAGCACATCGTCGATACAGACAAACCCCCTTCAATGTGCATGTACCAACCCACTTCAATGTTAGAAATATATAGAGTCTAAAGCCTGATTTATGCTTCTCCGTCTGCGTCAGTGCGGAGACACGCAACGCCATTATCCGTCCTTGCGTAGGGCACGCAAGTACGTACGGAGTCGAGCCCACTTTTTTAAACATCCGTCGAACGAGACGGATTACGCAAGCTTGTGATTGGTCAGGATGCCGCTGTTGTTTACAGCGCCGCCATTGCAAAGAGAGCCGAGGATAACTAGCGGCAGACACGGAGAAGCTTGAAGAATACCTCGCGAAAAAACTCTAAAAATATGAACGTTTAATTCTCCCGTGACTGGAGGAGTGAAAAGATGCGCAGCAAGCGTTTTATTTGTGGACGGAAATGACAGGAAACGTGGGTTTAGAGGTGGGAAGCGCATGAAGAGGTGGGAGAATGAGAGACAAATATGTCCCTGTTAAAAGTCTCTTATATACACAAAAAACACAATATAAACACACTATCTTGGACAGGATACCACAGAACAGCGCTATGCCCTCTGTTGTCCTGCAGGGCAATTGCTTTGCAACACTCTCCAGGAGACGGAGAAGTAAAAGAACAAAACACTTCCGTCAGTCCGTGCGTGTCTGTCCCTTGCGGAGCTGACGGAGAAGCATAAACCAGGCTTAAGTCACGCCCATCTACTTCCAGACCATGGGTCCCCGAAACAACAAAAACATTAATTCAAAGTCACTGGGGATAAAATTCGCTATTTTCTAATTCAGTTTTGTATGTGCCATAGATTAGTATGTCCTTGAATTTTAAATACGCATTTTGATGCCAAGAAAGCGCTTGTTTTCGAATGGGGGGAACGTTATTTTAGGTTTTGTGTGAAAATAAGACCAAAACAACAAATGTGCTTCATGAAAGTGATGTAATCTAACTAAACATGGAGAAAACAGAGGGAAAATGGCTGTAAGTTCAGCCAACTTCAAATCCTTCTTCAGGAGGAAAGAACCACCATAAATCTGGCCATGTGGTAAGTAGCAGCTATGCTAGGGGAGAGGAGATTCCTTGGTGATGTGCATATGTCTGATTTGTAGTCATGCTAATTACAGATTTTTACAAGCTGATAAATCTCAAAAGCTGGCGTGGTTGAAACGCACATCATTACTTGTCATTGAAATAGATGTGCAGCATATGTGTGATCCAAGGCATAAGGCACGGCAGAATAGAAAATAGCTCTTTTAGCCCCGTTGACTTGCATTCATTTTTTTGTTCTTCTGTGGACCCATGAGCCGACCAGAAAGGGAGAAGACTTGGGATCCCTATAATAATGTTGGCAGTAATGCTAACCACAATGCTAGCTCAAGCTTTTGCTAACATTAGCCCAACATACTGCTAATGCTAGCTCAGGCTAGAGCAAACACTTGCCCAAGCTATTGTCGGTGCTAGCTAAAGCAGCTGCTAACATTCTTGTAGGACAAGAGGAAAACCGCAAGGATTATTGTCAGAGCTCTTTCCAGGAAGTACTGGGAATGCCAGATAAATCCATAACTTGCCTATTGAGTTAAATTGATACTAAACATGGCTGTACACAGATTTTATAACTTCAGTGTCATAGAACCATCAGGGTAAACAGGCCAATCAGAATGCAGCTCACTTAATATTCATGTCCTGGTCAAGTGGGGAGGGTCCACCAGTCTTTCCATTGTAGGGCTTTATTTTGGAGTTGTGTTTAGCCATTTATCAGGGCACCTGAGTCATTGTGACCTCTTTAGGTCTTGTATTTACTGTTGGCATCAATTTGTTGTGTGTTGTTCTGTCTGAGAATATAACCTTTATTGATGCTTTGACAAAATTACAAATCCCATTTGACGTTGCTTGTCAACTCTTCTCCAGGTCAGGGATGATGTCCTGCCCCAAGTGGAGGAGTTTAAGTATCTTGGTGTCTTGTTCACTAGAGAGGGAAATATGAAACGCAAGTTCAATAGGTGGATTGGTGCTGCGTCTGCAGTGATACAGGCATTGTACCAGTCTGTCGTGGTGAAGAGAGAGCTGAGCTGGAAGTTCTCGATTTACCTGTCGATCTACGTTCCTACCCTCACCTATGGTCACGAGCAGATGCAAGAGGACAAAATGAGTTTTCTCCGCAGGGTGTCTGGGCTCTCCCTTAGAGATAGGGTAAGAAGCTCGGTCATCTGGGAGGGGCTCGGAATAGATATGCTGCTCCTCCACATTGAGAGGAGCCAGTTGAGGTGGCTCAGGCATCCAGTTAGGATGCCTCCTGGACGCCTCCCTGGTGAGGTTTTCCAGGCACGTTCAACCAGGAAGATACCTAAAGGAAGACCCAGGACACGCTGGAGGGACAATGTCTCTTGGCTGGCCAGGGAACGCCTTTTTAGGTCTCTGAACAATATTTTTTAAACACTGCTGTGAACACAACCAGGATTTATAAACACCAGCTGACTATACTAAAAGACCCAACGATATCTATAATCAGTTTCAAATAGTGTTCATGAACTCGGACATTTCAACGCAGCATTCTTACTGACCATGGTCTGAGTTTTACTGCTCTGCTAGTGTTGAATTATGTCTATGGAAACTCCATTCTTATGAGTAATTTCAGCATAAAGAGAAGTTACATTCAACAGTAGCCAAAAAACTAATCAAGAGACACATGATTTCATTTCCATTTTTACTGCTCTGCAATCAGAAAGAGACCAGTTGTGGTTACTGACATTCATGTAAGGAGCCAGAGATCCCTCCTTAGACTGTCGCTGATGTTTATGCAGAACCGCATTGCCATCAGTGGAGCTGAATAAGACGACTAACGCATGGGAATGCTCGGAGCAAGCAGCTTGCACTGTCACAAAATGTAATGAAGTGGCACATTACCATGAGTTTCAGTCCTGTTTCTAAATGCATTGGCTCTGCTCACAGCCCGAGCAACGATTATTTGGCCTCGGTGAGCTGCGGGCAAGCCAGCAGGAGTAATGAGAAATGTCTCGAGGCCTCAAATACGCATCTTCTTCTTTTATTTATTGGATAGCAGGTTGTTTTAAAAGCATGCGCTTAGTTTTATTTGAATGTTCTTGCTTATAAACTAACTCCTCGTGTTCTGGTTTTTGGCGGATTTGCTTAGGCTCATCTTTTTCTTACTGTAAATGAGACATTACTTTGTGCCTAAAGGAATGTTGTCATTTAAATGAACTGAGACCAGAGAGAAATGTTTGGTGTGTAGCTTTTTTTTTTTTTTCCTTTTACTTCCACACAACTGATCTGAATGTCAGAAATGTTTGTGCTGAACCTTCATCCCAGTTAACCCTGCTGCCATTTGGTCCGAATTCCTCTGGAGTCGTGTTTTAATCCGCGTCCAGCCCAGGGGAGGGTCCATAATTGGTTTCACACTGGCTTTAGGATTTATGAGACACTTTCAGACAGAAAGGGAATGGCGTTCCTCAACTCCCCTCCTGATAACACAGAAGCCTGGCCTGCAGCAAGCAGCATTTGCCTCAGTTTTTTAGGCACATACCTAATACTTTTACAGTTCACAGGCATAAAAAATTACTAATGCTTCAAATGTGGCTTCCTTAATCAAGATGTCTTGACTCATCATCCTGAAGGGGATTATTCTTATTTAATCCCTTGGTAATGAAGTTTTAACTCAGAAATATACGTAGAAGATCACTTACCTTTTTTATTAACCTGCTAAACTTGTCTCATGATTTAAGTGACTTATCCCATGTTTCCTTGTTTGTAGATGGCAAATACTCACCAGAGATGTCCGTTATTATCAGCTTACCAGTATTACCGAGATTGGTCTATCTTTTAATGACACATCCTTTATGTATCATACATCAAACTGTTCAGCTACTTCTACTCACTTAAAATGTCAAAATATAACAAATCCTAGGTATAGTTTCTGAGACATTTTTGTTACCTTGGTGTCATTTTATACCATTATCTGAAGAGTTAGACTACATCGGTAAATGGTATATCAGTAAAATAAATAAATAAATAAATAATAAACCTACGTGGAATATCCTTAGCCATAATGCAAGAACAACATGTACTTATCTGCTGCGGGTCCATTAGAACATAAGGCATTTCTTTCTAATTTCTCTAGTTTTATTTACACCTCTTATTTCTATGCCTGTTTTGGGAGTTCCTGTAGATTGTCACTGTCTGTCTTCTCATGTCTGCTTTCACCTTGACAGTTGATGAACCTTTCCTAACTCAATCAGTCTCAGAGATTAACTTCTTCGTCAAGCACTGAAGCTGATAAACAACCACTTAAAAAAGTCTTAATGTGCTCATGCAAGCATGCCGTCTAACGTGCCTGCCCCTAAAGGACTTTGCATTAAGAGATGCAATAAAGCTGCTCAGTAAAGCTTGATGCCTCACACTTGATCAGAATGCAATGATTATTTAGCACACTAATTACTGGGTTGTGGTCGGTGCTTTTAGGGGAGAGATTTTACACCAGATGCTTGTTTTTTTAACAAAAAAAAATGTAAAGATTTGTGTTTGATCACATGACTGAACTCTGATGGAGTTGAAGTGGATTCTTTCTGATGTATCACATTGCCTCATTGAATCCATTAAAACCTGATACAGTTGTGGCCAAACAAAATGTGATTTTGACACGTATTCTTAAAGTTTGCAGCCTCAGTTGCTATGACAACAGTTTGAATAAACTCCAGATTCCTCTGAAGAGTCATCGAATGAATTATAAGTATTTGTAACATCCTCTTATGTTCATCAAAATTAATTGTATCTTTAAAAAAAACACCATTCCCTCTGTATTTACAGGAGAGCTTTTCATGAAACCTAGGAAAATCCAGCAGCACTGGGACTAAAGTGCCTGAAGCATTCGTGTTTTTGTCTTTCTCTTGGGCTATTCCCATCTGCACCGGGTCGGCCCAGGCCGGGTAGCGTAGGTTGTTACATATCTGGGTGGCCTGGTATTTTTCCGGGCCAACCAAGGCTCATTCCCAGCCCTCTTCTCGAGGGGGTCTGCTTCAGGCCGACCAGGGCCAACACACCCACTGCTGACAGCAAATTCACACCTTCCATTGGAGCAAGCCTCTGATTGGTGGGTAGAATCAGCCCACATGGGCTTAAGACGAGGATGTGTGGAATCAACCGGGCCAGGCTGGGGCCGACTGGGGCTACCCGGCCCGGGCCGACCCGGTACAGATGGGAATGGCCCATCTGTGTCTTGATTCTCGGCCCAAGTGGACTAACTCACAGTTTAGCCTCATCAGTGACATAAATACATAAATAAATAAAGGTGCCTAAACATCCTTCCAGAGGAACTCCTCCAACTTAGACCACCAAAACAGATCCCCTTCATCTAGAAATCCTGTCCATAAATAGGTTTTAAGTAGGTGGACCACCACCCCAGTCTGCCAGTCCAGTGGATCCACTGGATTGGATTGGTGGGTTTAAAAATAAAACAAAAGCAGAAATTCCAGCAAACAGCAATCGTTCGCTGTGTCTCAATTCAGGGTCTGCATCCTTCGAAGGACCCAGCCTACTCGGCCGACGTGGGCTGGGTCCTCTGTCGGCCGAGTAAATCGGATGTTAGCGGCTGTGAATTTGGACAGGCCTAGCCTTCATGAATTCCCGTCACTCCCTCGGCGAACGTTCTGTCGCCTAGCAACCGTGGAACCGCTGAGCAGAAGGGAGAAGAAACTTCAAACGATGGAGCTCAAAGTTTTATTTAGCTTTTTAATCATTTCCTTGACTGTTGGAGAGCTAATTCAGAGAAAATACTTTCAACAAGCTGAGCCTGAGCAAAGATGTGATAATAGTTTTTAATACTTTCTAAGGGTCTTAATTTGACCAAAACCGATTTATCACATTTTAAGACTTTTCAAGACCCAGCGGATACCCTGTAATATTAAACAATTCACAGTTGTCAACAAAAATAAAATTCAAGAGTTTAATAGAGCTGATTTTATTTAGATATTTCTTTTATATGTACATGTTTAATCTTTCTCAACCATTTTTTTCTAGCAAGCCTGTCAAAATTCTCCCTTCTCTCCTGTGCCCTCTGCCTCCCTCTGCAGCCTCATGTCCTCCCTGATCAGCTCCAGAAGCTGGTCATCGCTGTCACCTTCCCCTGGATGCCCATTTTCTCCAGAAAAGTCTTAACAAACATGTAAGAAAAAAAACAGGAAGAGAAAAGAGGACAACAGGTTACTCCTTTCATGTTTTTGCAGAAAAAACTAAACTCAAACGACAGTTTTTAAAAATATGAGATGTTATTGTACCTCCATGCCACAGCCGCCGAATACTTTGCTCCAGTGATCATGTGGTCCATCTCTGCCCTAAGCTTAATAAATTCCCTGGTTTTCTCTTTTGTCCCTAAAATACAAACTTCTATTAAAATCAGGGAAAACGTAGCGGGAGAAGTATGACACAGAGCGCGGCCGAACATACGAGCCGAGACCGCAATACAAGCACTTTTACTGTAACATTTCTAACTAAATTAACGTTCATGTATCACAAAAAGACCTTAACCTAACAGTTTTCAAGTTTATACTGACATTTCAATCAATCAATCAATCAAATTTTATTTCTAAAGCGCTTTTCAAACAAAGTGTGATTCAAAGTGCTTTACAAAATGACCCCAGATTCCCATAACAGGTTAAAAACATTTACAAGCATATGCAAGCACACGCACACACAGACTCACACACACACACACACACAAGTAAAAATTATATTAGGCTGAGTCCAGATGTGCCAAGTATGGTAACGCAAGGAAACGCCATCAGAGAAGCCGTCTGCCCCGGCAGCATCAGGTCTTCCACACTAAGTCAGGGCGCTCAGTGGAGGGGGAGCATAGACCCCCACCTATAGAGCGCCCAGGAAGCTTCAGTCGACCACCGCTCCCGGGGCAGAGGGCCCCCACAGAGGAAACACTGGATTAAAATGAGTAAAAATGTAATAAAAGAGCTAATATAAATGACAAAAATTAGAAAATAAGTAATAAATAAAATGATATAGACAGTAAAATAATAATTTAATAAAAAAACTGTGCTAAAATATAATTATATAGAACATGCAAAGCAAGTAATAAAATAGAATCATGTAAAACGAGAAATAAAACTGTAGAAAATATTTAGATAAAAGCTAACCTAAAAAGATGGGTCTTGAGTCTTGACTTAAAAACATGAACGTTCTCTGCGGCCCTGAGGTCCTCTGGCAGCTCGTTCCAGAGGCGAGGGCCATAACACTGGAAGGACGCCTCGCCGTGAGTTTGTGTCCTGACTTTAGGGATGACCAGGAGACGCCTGCCAGAGGAGCACAGAGGCCGCAAGGGTTCATATTGTAAAAGCAGTTCTGATAGATAAGAAGGCCCAAGACTGTTAAGACACTTAAAAACCATTAGAAGAACCTTAAAATTGATCCTGAAACATACGGGGAGCCAATGCAATGATTCTAAAACCGGTGTCATGTGCTCCCGCCTCCTGGTCTTCATCAGGACACGTGCTGCCGAATTTTGTAGGAGTTGTAAGCCTGAGATGCTCTTTTTGGGAAGACCAGAAAGCAGGGCATTGCAGTAGTCTATTCTACTGGTGATAAAAGCATGCATCAGCATCTCCGTATTGGCCCGAGAGAGAATGGGGCGGACTCTGGCGATGTTCTTTAGGTGATAAAAACCAATTTTTGTGATATTTTTAATGTGTGGAATAAAAGTCAGCTCAGAGTCAAAAATCACACCCAGGTTCTTCACTTGTTCAGATGGATTAAAAGACAGAGATTGTAATTTCGGTAAAAGCTTCTCTCTCTGGGCCTCAGGACCAATTACTAAAACTTCAGTTTGTCCTGGTTGAGCTGGAGAAAGTTCTCTGCCATCCAGGATTCAATGTCTAAAATACAGTTAAAAAGTGCATCCATTGACCGAGAGTCATCAGGAGACACGGAGATGTACAACTGTGTATCTTCAGCATAACTGTGAAAGTTAACCCCGTGTCTCCTGATGACTCCGCCAAGAGGGAGCATATAAAGATTAAAAAGCACTGGGCCTAAAATTGAACCCTGGGGCACACCACATGTAATCCCATGGACCCTAGAGGAACAGGTATCCAAACTCACCATGAAAGTCCTGTCAGTGAGGTAGGATGTGAACCATCTATGTACAGCGCCAGAGAGGCCGATCTGTTGTAAATGAGTTAAAAGAATAGTGTGGTCTACTGTATCGAAGGCAGCACTTAGATCCAGTAGAACCAACACTGTCAACTTCCGTTTGTCATAATTTCCTCTAAAATAATTTAAAATCTTCAGAAGAGCTGTCTCGGTGCTGTGGTTCACCCTAAAACCAGACTGAAATTTCTCTAGGACATTATTAGTATTTATAAAATCATTTAGTTGATTTAAAACCAACTTTTCTAAAATTTTGCTTAAAAATGGTAAGTTGGATACCGGTCGATAATTGTTTAATTCATTAAAATCTAAATTGCTCTTCTTCAACAGGGGCCTCACCACCGCCCTTTTAAAGGCAGCAGGAAAGACCCCCGTCTGAAGTGAGAAATTCATCATGGTTAAAATCTCATCACTAAAAGATCCATAAAATTGTTTAAAGAACGAAGTTGGAATTGGGTCCAGAACACATGTGGTGGGTCTCGCTGAGGAGAAAACTTTGTTAAGAGTCTCAGCTTCTACCAGGACAAAGCTGTCCAGTGTTTCCTCTGGTATAGACACACGTTCAGATTTATCTAAAACCTTATTACTTATGGAGGATAAAATATTCCGTCTGATGGTGTCTACCTTCCCTTTGAAGTGGGCTGCAAACTCCTCACAGAGTGCATTTGAGGGTGTTTTCTGAGAGCAATCCTCTCCGACAGCTCCCGCTTCACTGTCCGCCATTGTTTTTAAAAGTTCTGCTGTCCGGCCCACAAGGCATCTAGGGAAATGTAAACCATTGAAGGATACACCGGACCCATCCTTCATACAGGCGAAAAGAAGGCCGAATTCGTCGACCGCATTTGAAGGAGTCTTTGAATTGGGACAGGCCTAGTCACGACACTGTGACGTAACCGGCCGACGAAGGATGCAGACCCTGAATTATACCAGCTGTAATTATACCAGAATGGGCTTCCATCAATCAGGATTTGGAACAGAAGGTGATTGATAGCATGGTCTTCTACCCCTATTTCCTGCATTAGCTGCTGATAGAAGTACTCTGTTCAGAAAGTCCTGACAGATCTACGTCACACTGTCACCTAACATTCATGAACTCACCCATCTCGACTCATGACGGTGAAGGCTTTTGTTGGTTTAGCATCCAGGAAACAGCAGAGAACGTCTTGACTATCAGAAGCTAACCATTAGCATTAGCAACTTCTCCACACAGCAGAACTCCTTCAGGCTTGTATTATTTGTGGAGATAAAACATCAATGTTGCAAACTAAACAGAGTCAGTGGTAGAGTTGCAATGCTGTTATCCAATCAGAGGTGAAATGTCCAAATATCAGGAAATAAGTTTCCAAATCCTGTCGTCTGAAGCTACTTTCTCCTCCAGCTGACTTCTACTTCCTCAAACAGGTGCACCAAAGCTTTTCTTCCCCAGGGAACAACCGACAAGGCATTTATTCCTACTAGAGACCACTGCAATGTATTAAAATATGAGTAAAGTTTACCTTTGGGCTTCCATCTATCAGGATTTGGAACAGAAGATGGCTGACAACATATCAGGGTTTAACGTCAGGGGTCTTTAAACCATCAATGCTGTGAAAGAGGTAGAAATCTGTGAAACAGCTTAATCAAATGTGGTACATTTGGTGTTTTAGAGTTAAAAATATTCTTTTTGAATATATAAATTTTACTTTCACTATTGCGTCACGTCAGAAATCTACGTAGAAATAATGACACAAACCCAAAGAGACCAAAAGTCAAACGTGGTATCTTTTTTAAAACAGGGTGTCCGCGGGGTTTTAAAAAGTATTAAAAAGTGATAAATAAAAATAGTCAAATTTAAGGCCATTAAAAGTGTTAAATTTGGTCTCAGAGGTATTATTTTTTCCAAATTAGGTATTATTTTTGTCAGACTATCAGATGTCGTATTCTGAACATCGACATAGAAATATATTCCGAATGAAATGTTTTGAACGATTATAAAAATAAAACAAGCCAATTATTTGCTCCTCCCACTTGCGCTGCCCTGAGTTGCAAATGAAGCGCTCCTCTGCAGTGTTGCCAACTTGGCGACTTTGATGCTATTTCTAGCAGCTTCTCAGACCCCCTTCTTGACTTTTTAAATCTAAAAGTACCTAGCGAACATCTCAGAAACATCTCTGGTAACCCTTAGCTACTTTCTGGATAACTGTCGTCGACATTTCATGCAGGTTAGCTAAACACTCCGCCTGCGCTCCGGACCGTTCTTCAGGACATTAGGAAAGGGAATGATGTAGTGATGTGTCAGTCGCTACAGAAACAGCTCTCGGAGCCGGCTCCCTGTTGGATTAACCAGAGTGAGTGACACACACACCGCACCTGCGGACTCCTGAGCCGATAAAAACGGCTAAATGTGCGCGTGCGGCGTGCTAAACACACGCGCAGCTTGCCCCTGATTGCTGAGACCGGGTTGGGGGGTGCAGCTGTGGTTGGGGCAATTATTACATTAACTGATGGACTTGTAAATAAATAGTTTATAAATAAGGTAGAAATAACTTCCTCACGCTGATAAATAATAACTAATCTCTCTGAGGACACGGTGCTAGTGCACTCTCCTACAGCACCTTGACACGACTCAATAAATGTTATACAGCATTTAGTGAACAGCAATTTATTTGCATGTATTTGTTATAAATGCCACTGTATAATTCTTGCTGTCAGTATTTGCCAGATATTGGTATTTGGGTCTGTACTGGTTAGACTTACATGAGTTAAACCAAGGTCTACAGCCCTTGGGTCATAGACTATGAGCTATAAGTATATTGGTCTTTTTATACTGGGAATCAGGAGTTCTTTTAGTGATCATCTTGTTTCTTGTTTATTTTTGCCCTGATTGTGCCCTGAGCAGTTTTATGACTGAATAAAAATAAATTAAAAAAATCTACATAAATTGAAAAATCGTCTTAAATAATCGAGATCTCAATTTCAGTCACAATAATCGTGATTATTGTTTTTGCCATAATCGAGCAGCCCTACTTTAGCATATCCGGTCACATAATGATGACGTCATATTCAGTGGTCGTTGTGCATCATTTCAGACCTCGTGGTCAACTGTCTGAACCGCTGAACAGAAGTGCCTGGCTTATTTTCTAAGTAAAATAAATATGTGCAATACGTTGTCAACATCAGTGAGTCTCTAAGTCTATTCTTTTTGTATGTTACATATGTTAAAATACGTGTAAATAGGTCGCTGATTAACACTTGCAATTTAGTGTTGTGATGGTTTTAAAAAAATTCTGAAGGTAGTAAAAAAAGGTATTAAAAAGTAGTAAATTTTACTTAAGGATTGCTGTATATACCCTGTAAAAACAAAACAAATTAATGCATTTTGGCGTTGATTTCATGTCCTGTTTTTTTCCTCACACAAACCTTAAAACTGTCTTCATCTTGAATGCTGCAAAATCTTGAGTGGCTGTTATGTTAAAGCTCTAAATTAGCCCCTGTGTTTGAACGGGAGAAAATCCTCCCACATTCAAGTGTTTCAGCTGTAGAGCAGCATTCATGTCAGCTGCCAGTCACTTATAAAAATAAGAAAAACACATCCCACGGCTCCCGAGCTCGGACGTGCTCTGTGATTTTAATGACTTCTTGCTGAAGCACTTGTTGCACGTTGTATCATGTTTTATGGGTTTAGCACCCGACCACACACACACACACACAGCAACTTTTCTTTTAAAAAGTTCAGTTTATTGCATGTGCAATAAGTAACCATTAGATTAGAGGCTATCAGAAACACTTTTCACTAAATATTTAATTTAATAAGAGCTGCGGTGGGTCTTAGAATGCCTTTAGCTTGCGCTCATTGTTGTTTGTCCACTCTTTCTTTGAGTGCAATCAATAAACCTTTGGCTTTATTTTTTTATTTATTGATCGTTCTCCTTGGGCTTACAGGGATTTTTCTAGATGTATGAGTAAACTGAATGTGTCTTTATTCAACAGCTACCCTGCAGTCTGTGACTTTCTACAACACAATAACTTATTATCCATCATCCGGGCCCACGAAGCACAGGATGCTGGGTGAGTGTCGTGGCATTTTGTCTCTCTCACATCACACTGTCGCCCAGCAGCAGCAGCAGGGCCTCTCGGGGCTGGGCATTTCAGTATCCCGAGGGCTTCCCTCTAAGCTCGTCTGGAGAGCAGGATGAGCGCTCTGTGATCTTTGAGATGAGGTCGCGCTAATCCAAGAAGTGAAAATGAATCTGGCGTGGGGGGTGAGTCGGTAGCGTGTGACGCAACATGGATAAGTCACACAGGCGTCACTGATCTCCTTTTCAGAAAAGTTAAAGATGATGACAGCAGCTGAAAGATGAAAACCATGAGATGGCAGGAGGTGCAGTAACAGTTTCCCTGGTGTTTCAGCATCAAACAGAGGCTGAATAATAGCAGACAGGAGGATGGATAAGTGAGTTGTTTACTATCGTACTCTCTTGCATGAGACACCTTGACTCAGGTGGGACTTCAGCCCCGAGACGCCTCCAAACACTAGCTGAATATCATCATCAAGTAAACAATCAAAGGAAGAGCTTGTACCTCCTTTAAAACAACAAATCCAGCACACTTTTCAAAATTTTACTAATTCAGGGTGTTGTTAAACTGGGCTGAATCATAATTCAGTTGGGAATATTTGTCCTGACAGTGTGTCTACACTAGCCTGGTGAGCCAGACTAAATAAATATACGTTATAGACTAAATATATTATTTAGTCTGGCAACCCTCCATTGACGACTCTCGGTCGTTGGGGAGGGTACTACCGTTGTCTTTCAAACGATCGCCACACGCTACTGGACAACGAACAACTCACCACAACGGATGTCGGATAACAAGGCGGTCCGCTGTTGAAGAAAATACATCCGTTTTCTAAATAAAGGGCTCAGTTTGAGACAAACACCTTCCCAAATGCAGTGACCACTCACTGCTAACCAGTGGCTGATTGATATCTAGCATAAGCTCATGCTTTTCTTTCTATCTCCAGATATCGCATGTACAGAAAGAGTCAGACCACTGGCTTCCCGTCTCTTATCACCATCTTCTCAGCTCCAAACTATCTAGACGTCTACAACAACAAAGGTAAGTAGGAGTTTTGAAACTTCATCATCTCAAAATGCTTCTGATATTCCATTTACAGTGGTGTGAAAAACTATTTGCCCCCTTCCTGATTTCTTATTCTTTTGCATGTTTGTCACACAAAATGTTTCTGATCATCAAACACATTTAACCATTAGTCAAAGATAACACAAGTAAACACAAAATGCAGTTTTGAAATGATGGTTTTTATTGTTTAGGGAGAGAACAAAATCCAAACCTACATTGCCCTGTGTGAAAAAGTAATTGCCCCCTTGTTAAAAAATAACCCAACTGTGGTGTTTCACACCTGAGTTCAATTTCTGTAGCCACCCCCAAGCCTGATTACTGCCACACCTGTTTCAATCAAGAAATCACTTAAATATGAGCTGCCTGACACAGAGAAGTAGACCAAAAGCACCTCAAAAGCTAGACATCATGCCAAGATCCAAAGAAATTCAAGAACAAATGAGAACATAAGTTATTGAGATCTATCAGTCTGGTAAAGGTTATAAAGCCATTTCTAAAGCTTTGGGACTCCAGCGAACCACAGTGAGAGTCATTATCCACAAATGGCAACAACATGGAACAGTGGTGAACCTTCCCAGGAGTGAGTGGCCGACCAAAATTACCCCAAGAGCGCAGAGACAACTCATCCGAGAGGTCACAAAAGACCCCAGGACAACTTCTAAAGAACTGCAGGCCTCACTTGCCTCAATTAAGGTCAGTGTTCACGACTCCACCATAAGAAAGAGACTGGGCAAAAATGGCCTGCATGGCAGATTTCCAAGACACAAACCACTGTTAAGCAAAAAGAACATTAGGGCTCGTCTCAATTTTGCTAAGAAACATCTCAATGATTGCCAAGACTTTTGGGAAAGTACCTTGTGGACTGATGAGACAAAAGTTGAACTTTTTGGAAGGCAAATGTCCCGTTACATCTGGCGTAGAAGTAACACAGCATTTCAGACAAAGAACATCATACCAACAGTAAAATATGGTGGTGGTGGTGGTGTGATGGTCTGGGGTTGTTTTGCTGCTTCAGGAACTGGAAGGCTTGCTGTGATAAATGGAACCATGAATTCTACTGTCTACCAAAACATCCCGAAGGAGAATGTCCGGCCATCTGTTCGTCAACTAAAGCTGAAGGGATCTTGGGTGCTGCAGCAGGACAATGACTCAAAACACACCAGCAAATCCACCTCTGAATAGCTGAAGAACAACAAAATGAAGACTTTGGAGTGGCCTAGTCAAAGTCCTGACCTGAATCCTATTGAGATGTTATGGCATGACCTTAAAAAGGTGGTTCATGCTAGAAAACCCTCAAATAAAGCTGAATTACAACAATTCTGCAAAGATGAGTGGGCCAAAATTCCTCCAGAGTGCTGTAAAAGACTCATAGCAAGTTATCGCAAACGCTTGATTGCAGTTATTGCTGCTAAGAGAGGCCCAGCCAGTTATTAGGTTCAGGGGGCAATTACTTTTTCACACAGGGCAATGTAGGTTTGGATTTTGTTCTCTCCCTAAATAATAAAAACCATAATTTCAAAACTGCATTTTGTGTTTACTTGTGTTATCTTTGACTAATGGTTAAATGTGTTTGATGTTCAGAAACATTTTGTGTGACAAACATGCAAAAGAATAAGAAATCAGGAAGGGGGCAAATAGTTTTTTCACACCACTGTAAGTACTAATGTAGGTGATGTTGATATTGCAGCTGACTAATAATCAATAACTGGTTCTTGATTAAAGCTGTCACGTCACTTCCTTCAATTTGAAGAAGCCACGCCCATTTTGGGGATAAAAACTGATTAAAAATGGTGATATCAAAGTGTTATTATCTCTGAAAGTTGCCAGATTATATTTTCAAACCAGAGTTTTAATGATGAGTCATGTGTCCACTATGAACCTGTTAGACTGACTCAGCATATTTCTTGATTATGAAGCTGCTGATTGTTAACCAGCAGGAATATTACACTACTTTATAGGCTACAAACCAGAGCTTTTTCTATTGGACAATTCTGCTTTGGGGTTGTTTTTGTCCAAAAGGGGCAGGGCCATTGAGCCTTGGCTCTTATGTATGAGCACACTTCCCCAGAGAAATGTGGAAAATGTGTATTTGTATTCTAAATATTTTAATGTTAACACTATACAGAGATCACACAGTACTGTACAAAAGTCTTTAGTGATTCTTTATTTTCTTATTTGTTTTTAAGTAGTCGCCATCAGGATTTCCTTTAGCTTTCTCAAGGCCTGAAATTCACAGTTTGACGGACATTTAACTTTATGGTGATTTTCAAACATTATTTGCTTAGAAATAATAGTAAAAGAACATTTTAGGTCTGTTCCTGTTAATTGTTTAATTTCTAAAGGTTTTTGCTTCATCCTTGATTTGTCCATTAATGATAAATGAACCACACTTGAATAGTGCCTTTCAGAGGCCTCCAAAGCTACAGTGTATCATTCACCCATTCACACACACACACACATTCACACACTGGTGGTGATGAGTTACGATGTAGCCACAGCTGCCCTGGGGTGTGCTGACAGAGGCGAGGCCCCACCGGCCTCTCTGACCACCACCAGCAGGCAGGGTGGGTTTAGTGTCTTGCCCAAAGACAACAGTGGCATTTTCTGTCCGGAGCCGGGATCGAACCTGCAACCTTTTTACTGGACAACCCCCTCTACCTCCTGAGCTACTGCTGCCCCCTATTAGTTACACAGTACACTGCTATGGTCCAAACTGGACTGAAAACAATTAGAGAAAAAAGTCCAAATAATTTTATTATTGCTCATTATTTTGTTATATTTCTGTGCAGCCTCTTAGTATTTCAGCAGGGAACCAATTTCCTGCATATCAATTACACACACACACACACACGCGTGCACGCGTTGGGTGATATTATTGTTATTGTGTAATGAAGAAGAGTGATGATGGTTCGTTTGGCATGTGCTGTTGCACCGAGTTGGGCTTGCCTTTGTGCTGTGAGTCAGCACTTTTCTCCCCAGAACAGGCCGTCTCTGCTCTGTGTGTGTGTGTGTGTGTGGGGGGGGGGGGGGGGATTCGGCATTGGGCCAAACACAGGAAACAGAAATGGGAAGGAAAGAGTGATGGTGCGAGTGCACACTTTTTCTGCAGTTCCTCTTGTGATGAAATGCTGTAACGCTGCAGTGCGATCCTCCACACAGATTTTGAAATCTGTCCTAGGGAGGCCTTTTTTCTTATTTTCATCCCACTGTATTTGTAGATATCCCGCCTTTGATGTTAGGTAGGGTTACTTTGTTTACTCTTTCCCCCACTAGCTGCCTCCAGTCCTCCTTCCCTACACAGTGAAGGCAGAAGCAGCTAAGGCAATGTTCCTGTTTGGATTCTTGTTTAAGCCCTTTTCAGAAAGACATTCTGGAACATTTGTGGACAATTCAATCCGGTTTTTAACCGGAACTGTGTTTTCAGACACACCACTTTTGTACCGGAACTTGTCCTTTCGGCTGTGTTCACACAGCAGGGAAAAGTTCCAGAAGTCTGACGGCGGCGGGGGGGTGGGGAATCGGACTCATGTTAAGAAGAAGAAGAAGAAGAAAATATCATTTCTATAGCGCCTCTCAAGATAAAAAATCACGAGGCGCTTAAGCATAATTCTGCGCACACGAAGATTCATAGGAGACCTGGATGATGAAGCTCAATGGTTAAAGGAATCACTGAAGCGGTGTGAAGCGCTCCGTCGCGCGTCTAGGCGGTACCGTAGGAGGCGAGCTGCCGTGGTTCGCCACATGCTACAGCAGCGGGCTATCTAGGTGCGCACAGCGTCCCCCGGTCCCCTCCCTCTTGTCCGGAACTTTACCTCACCAGTCTGAAGCAGCCACCCTGTCCGTAACAAGTCCGGACCTGTTACTAGGGGCTTCGTCCGGATAAATTCCGGAGCACGTTATCCGGATGTTTGTATTCAGACAGAAAGGTCTTACGGACAGATTCCGGAACATTTCCGTTTTTCATGGCCTGTCTGAAGACAGGCCATGAATTACCGGGGGACAGGGAACCTTTTTGTTCCGTCCCAGCTAATCTTGCTGCGGCTCACTGTCAACACAACACAAGCACATCAACTGATCTCGGGTGCATATTGTTTTTAATTTTGGCCATTTGTCACTCGGATAACCATTTCCAACTTTCAAATTATGTATGGGAAAGGACAAATATCCCGTTTTAGCAGCGGCTGGCCAACCTTCAGTTAATAAACTAATAAGACCTCAAAAGATTGCTGTTTGCTGTTAGTGCTCACTTTGTTTGGCACAAAGATGCTTCTTACCCAGCAGACGGTACGTTTTCCTTTTTTTCTAATGACATTTTATTATTTGGGGGGGGGGGGGGGGGGTTGTTGGCTAAATATGTTTTGTAATGACAAGATGTTAGGTTTAAAATAGCAATTTGGCCAAAGATCCTTTAAAGCTTAGTGCATTTTTCTTGATGTAGCCACAGCTAATGACTAATCTTATCAGTCTTGACGCTCCTCTATCAGTCATGTAGGTAGGTTGGGTTTCATCTGTGAAACCCAAGCCTGCGGTAATGTATCTGATCCATGCTGGAGCTCCGGGCCCACTGAGTGCCACTCCTGTGATTGATGGCCCGTCGAGTGGGCACAAATCTCCAAACAAAAGGGGGAGGCACCAGCAGCCCCCCATCGATCCTGAGCAGAGAATCATAGACCCATCTCCAATCAAAGAGGAGGAAATTGAGCTGGTGGCTTAGTCAGGATAATCAGCGTTTGACAGATTGCGTGATTCAGGATTCTTCTAAAACATGTTGGTTTCATTGAAAGGAGCTAAAAAAGTCGCGTTCGTACAGAAAGGCTGCATAGATCGTTTTGTGAATCTGTCCAGAGTCTAAAACAGAAAACATGTGCAAATATCTTTTCCTTCACGCCCCTGAGAATGATGACTCTGTTGATTCCGATTAATTTTGCCTTCATTCTCGTGGTGTTTAGAAAAGAGGACGAAACAGGAAGAGAATTGAATTTTAAAAAAGGTCAAAGGCTCCAGCCAAAACCAGACAGGTATCACTTTATCCTCCATTTCCTTGGCGCGGTGAAACAGGAAGGGTGATTGGCTCCCGGCGGCTGCCACTGGAATACATAACAGGATGGAAGCGGAGGGAGGGAGGATGCCAGCGCAGCAGGGAGTTCATTTCTCCTTTTTCGTCAGTCATGCCAGAGAGGAGGAGGAGGAGGAGGAGAAGAGTATCCCTGCCTGCAGATGCTCATCCATCTGCTACCACTCTCCTTGTTACTGGGCTTCCCTTTAGTTTGCTGTAAACACAGTTCTGTCGCAAAACTTTTCACGTTGTGTCAAATGAGAAAAATGAGCAGCGGACACTCCCTCAGACTACTTCATCTGATGTTTTGAAATCTAATTTAAATTTTTGTATTTACTCAGGGTGAGGCATTAGTAGGATGACATGAGGCGGTGTCACGAGTCGCGCTGCTGCAGCCAGCTCATTTTTATTGCAGACAAGCTGTTGCTTCTTTTCTGTTGATGCAGTCATCTCGTTTGCAGCCTCAATCCGCTCTGTTCTGCTGCTGGCCTACACATGTTAGCTCAAGGTGCTGCCGGAAAACCGTAATCAGCGTCCATGCACGCTTTAAGGGAACTAGAGAGGAAAGTGAAACAGGTATTGAGTTTTTATTACTTCAGTGCATGTCTCCTAATCTGATCCTAGCAAATAGAGATTTGATATGGAAAAGTATTTGAGCCCTTATGTCTTATTTACACCAAATGGAACAAATGAGGTCTGATTTTTGTACGGCGTCCAGAGGGACTGCTATTCACACTGATTCTGGTTCATGTGCTGAACGTCTCCAGAAATTTGGTGCCGCAAGAGCACCAAATCTCTGGGGTTCATCCAAGAGCAGCTATGTATGAAGAGAGGAGCTGGTAGACAAAGAGCCACACTTGTCGTCTTTGTCATGTTACTTTTGTTGGACATTTTGTTGACCCCCGTGTCACTAGACTGTCTATTCTACACAGATGACAAGTCGGAGGCAGAGAGCACCATGAGGGGCGACACTAGCCAGCTCAAAAATAACCACTCAGAAAACAGGCAGAAATGACAACTGTATTGCTGTAGTTTTTAATTAGGGTTGGGACGATAATCAATAAATCAATCGTACGATTGATAAAAATGAACTTAATCATTTTTCAAGCCTCAATATATTGAGGTTAAGAAATGTACAACTCTATTATTATTATTATTATTATCATTATTATTATCATCATCATCATCAATGAAATGCAGTTTTGGTTGTTGACACTGGATAGGCCATTGTATATATTGTTTTGGAGAGAAAAGGTCTATTTTATTTTTGGTGCAAAATTTTCTAACGGAGTGAGAGTCCTTTTTTATTTTATTTTTTTTTTTTGTTTGTTTTGTTTATTTTATTTATTATCTAGAAGTTCTGGTTCATGACATTCCAATGTTAAAGAAAGGTTTAAATGCTGCAATTTAAAGGGTGTACTTGCATTATTATTATGATACATAAACCTTACATAAGATGTTATTTTGGTCTCTATAGTGGTCGACAATATTGTTTATCGTCCAGCAAAATTTATTATTGTCCCAGACCTAGCTGTAGTCAAAAGATGGTGCCTGGCGACGGCGCAAACATCTTTCTTTAGAGGAAAGGCTTTTAGCTCTTCTTATTGTGGTTTTAAAAACATGTTCAAGTCATTTAGAACAGAGGAAAGAGCCGCAGAAAACTCCACTTCAGACGCCATCTTTGTTGTTTTTGAGAAACTGAGCGACGCGGTGTGTGGCGTACGCTGCTCAGCGCTGATCGGCTCGGTTAGAATACTTAGGGGGTGGGGTTATTTGAATGGGAGCGTTACTAGGCCCTTTGCTTTCCATAAGGAAGCATTGGCATGGCTGGCCAGGCTACCATGTCACAGGAAATGATGTCATGCTGTAGAAATGAATGTTTAGTAATAGTTTTCAAAACATTGACTGTAATGATTAGAAATTTGACGCAATACATTTAATCTGTAAAAATAACAGGAACTATTATAAACTGTGAACTGATATTGCTGTCAATAGCATTAAAACAAAAAACGAACAGAATACACAACATAGGTTTTATTTTGAAATATACCAGACGCATCTCTCCGGCCCACGTCACACTTCATTATCTGGCTCATGTAATTTCTTTAACTTAATGGCAATCTGCATGTGTCATTTGGAAAACAAACTTTCTAGAGGTCCGGATCTGCACTGCAGCCAGTGTGAGTGCTTTAATTTGTTTTTAGGTCTTTGCAGAAGCTGTAGAGAGTGAATCAGGCGTTACTCCTTTCTTCAGCTTTTGCTTCTTTTTTGTTTGTTCGTATTCTTAATGTGTCCCCTCGTCGCTGTGGGGGAATTTTGTTCCACTCTTCTTAATGTAAATTAGACACGCTGGAAGGTTTTTCCAGCATTCTTTCTGAAATATTAATTCTGTCAATTACAGCACAGTAGCACCAGACCATCACACTACCACCACCATGTTTGATGTAGTTTTTCTTGAATGCAGTGTCATGCCTGATTCTAACTGATGTGCTCCAGTTTCCTTACAACTTTCCCAAAGACCAAACATCAGTCCAGTCAGAGCATTCACACCGGCTGCTTTGCGGTACAGATTCGGATGCAGAGCTCTGGACAGTTTCTGCATGGAGTGTATTTTCTCTGGATGACTTAATAAAGGGCCAGTGAAGTACATCAGGTTTACTTCAAATAAAAAAACAGTTTTGCATTTTTTCTGTTTTTTTTTTATTTATTTATTGATGATGTATGATAGTGTACAATAGTGTGTGATTGTTCACATTATTTTTACAAGTATATATTTAAATGTATTATGTCAAATTACCATTAGGATTACAAATTTGATTTGATTTGAAGATTCTGTAGCTTCACGGGAGCAAATTTCCCAAGATTCACCACAAGAACCATAGTTAATGTTAGTCCACTCTGAATCCCTATGGAAACCGGATTGCATCAGTTCCTTAGTCCAGTGTTTCCCAACCTTGGTCCTTAGGGCATCTTTACACAAACATCTTGGGGATCCTCAAGATTTTTATTTATTTATTTATTTATTTGTCCTGGAACTATTCCATGATGACTCATGATCTGCAACTTTAAATTCATTTCTTCTGGTTTGTTTTGTTGCTTTTCTTTAGACTGGTTTGCTTTTTGAGATCTTTTAGCCTACTTGATGTTGTGAGACAGGTTCAGTCTGAGAGCTTTTATTCAATTTAACCATAGTGCAGTCCCTTTTTCTAGTCAGAAGATACCTGTAATGGTGTAATACTTGTTTACAGAGCTCTACTTTAACTGTTCATGGCCTTGATTCAGCCCCTCCTTTCCATGAAGAAGAAGAAGAAAGTATCATTTCTATAGCGCCTCTCAAGATAAAAATCACGAGGCGCTTCACAAAAACAAAAAATGTAAAAGTATAAAAAAGAATTTAGAAAATGGTTAAAAATATTTTGAAATGAGCAAAAAATAGACAATTTTGATTAAAAAAAATGTTAAGAAAGAGAGAGAGTGAATAGGAAAGAGAGAAATCAGTGGATCCTGAGGAAGGTGGAATAGGTGGGGAGAGCAGAATAAAGAGAGAGTGGTGAAGAAGGTCATACAAAAGCCAGCTTGAACAAGTGAGTCTTCAGCTGCTTTTTAAAGGAGTCCACTGAGTCCACTGATCTCAGGCTCAGGGGGAGAGAGTTCCAGAGTCTGGGGGCCACCGCAGCAAATGATCTGTCACCTTTGGTCTTTAGCCTGCTGCTGCACAACCAGTAGGCTTTGATCACTGGACCTCAGGGACCTGCTGGGGGTGTAGGGACTAAGAAGATCACCAATGTAAGAAGGTGCTTGTCCATGTAAGGCCCTATAGACCAGAACCAGGATCTTGAAATGAACCCTGAAGTTGACTGGCAGCCAGTGAAGCTGGAGGAGAAGCGGGGTGATGTGGGTGTGTTTGGAGGACTTGGTCAGAATCCGAGCACAGGCATTCTGAACCACCTGTAGACGGTTCAGGGAGGTTCTGCTCAGACACGTGAAAAGAGAGTTACAGTAGTCTAAGCGTGAGGAGATGAAGGTGTGGAGAACTGTCTCAAGTTCAGAGCGGGACAGAATGGGACTCAGCTTAGCAATTTTCCTGAGATGAAAGAAGGGAGAGAGAACAAGAGAACCATCCAGGTTCTTAGATCATCTAGAAGCTGAGTCCTGAACGTAATCAAGGCTTTTGAAAACATCCCAAGTGAAACTTTATTCCAGAGGAATTGGAGACAGACGTTGGGGCAGCATTTAGCATTGGGAAAAGACGGGGGAATCTCCCAGTGGTCTCAAAGCAGACGCTTGTTACCAGGGAAACCGGCTAGAGGCACTCCCTAATGAATAATTAATGAGCGGGTGTCACCTTACAAGGAGTGTGAGTGTGAGTGAGTGAGTGAGTGAGTGAGTGAGTGAGTGAGAGAGAGAGAGAGAGAGAGAGAGAGAGAGAGAGAGAGAGAGAGAGAGAGAGAGAGAGAGAGAGAGAGAGAGAGAGAGAGAGAGAGAGAGAGAGAGAGAGAGAGAGAGAGAGAGAGAGAGAGAGAGAGAGAGAGAGAGAGAGAGAGAGAGAGAGAGAGAGAGAGAGAGAGAGAGAGAGAGAGAGAGAGAGAGAGAGAGAGAGAGAGAGAGAGAGAGAGAGAGAGAGAGAGAACGCTTGGAGCCAGCGTACCTGCAGCAGGAGAGCCCTCTGGTGGCTGTGGTTTAAGGAGGTGAGACGGAACCCTGTGGAGTGAAAAATGAAAAAAGAAGGATGTTGAAATCGCCTTTTCTCAGTAATCCCTTCTAAAAAGAGTGTGCACCCCCCTGTTCCGTTACAAGGAATGTGGTTTGAAGGAGCGACAGCAGGGGAGCTGACCTTCTCCCCCGCTCCACTGCTTTTTCCCTCTGGGCTTCCATGGCTACGTTCAGTCAAATGATGTTTCTGCAGTATGTAATGTTTATGCAACGGCTGCCCACGTGTGCTCCTGCATTTATGCACGCCAACGCACACAATTACACACCAACACACGGTTACACACCCACATCTTCATTTGAGAGAACTACTTTGGAGTAATCAATGCTTTTTTTTCTTTTTTTTTTACATTTTGGGAGTTTCTGGATGTTCCAGGGGAGACGTTTTGGGTTTGTGTTGTCATTCCCTGCACAGAAGTAGGAAGTAGTTACCACACTCTGAACAACACAGTGAGGCTTAGCTAAAGTCTGGCCTGAGCCATGTTGCACCTGAGCTTCCAGTATGTTGCTACTGATCCCGGAGCAGGAAAGTCCCCCGTGGTGACCGGTGTTCTCTTTCCTCAGACTGGCCTTGTGCAGCGGAGAGGCTGTCCCTTCTATATTCAGCTCAGATATATTTATGTTTGCCTCTACGCCCATGTTCGCTCAGTGTCTTAATCATGGCTGAGGTCACATGAGGTCCACTATGGTCAGTGGTGCACAGAAATCCTCTTGAGGCAACTCCTAAACTACTGGTAAATATTTACTTCCTGGATAATCTTGGAATCCTGAAAAGTAGACTTAATCAAAGGTCCGTTGGTCCTTTTGAAGGTCTTTCAAGTCTTACAACTCAAGCTTAATTTTCAACCATTTATAGTAAAGATATTGAACATGTTTTTGTTCGTTTATTAAGACCAAAAAAGTCCCAAAGTTCTGATGAGAAACTTTAAACATTAAAAAAGTTACATGTTTGTTTTACATATGGAACTAACTGACAGAAAAAGATAAATATCTCTATTTATTTGTATTTGTTTGTTGATTGATTTATTCAAAATTTTTATGATGATTATTGTAATAATATTCCTTTTTTGTGTGTGTTTTTTAATAATTGTATTTATTACTGATATAAATTTATTATAATATATATTTTAAAGGAACCAGATAATGTTATTTTAAACAAATGGAGAGCAAAGGTAGGCACATTATTTACATCAGCCTACATTTATATCTAGAAATAAAACTCTTTGTTTCAGTGAAGCTCCGCCCACGCCCGCTCCGACAAAATGTGCCTCCAAAGCATCTTGGGGCGAGTCGGCTGCTGTCCATTGGTTAAGATGTCTGTCTGCTGTCTCAGTTTTGCCATGTGCTAACGTGGGTTCAAAGTCATTTATTTAGCCAGCTGAAGCAGATTTCATGTTTTTATAGCCTGACCTGCCAGATTCGTCCTCTGTCTAATTCTGCACAGAGAATGAGTCTAACAGGCAGAGAGGCACTTGAGGGGCGGGACTAGGCAGCTCAAAAATGACCAATCAGCAAAAGGACAGAAATCCCGGCTGTACCACACGACACAGTAGATTTCTAATTTTAGTTAAAAAAAAATTGTGTCTGGCAACGGTGCAAACATATTTTTTTTTTAGAAGAAATGCTTTTAGTGCTTCTACTTGTGGTTTTAAAGACAATTGAGTCATTTAGAACAGAGGAAAGAGTCGCAGCAAACTTCGCCGCTGTCTTCGTTGTTTATGCGAAACTGAGCGTCACTGTGTGTGACGTCCGCGACGCTGTAGTTTTTTTTTTTTTAGCTGTAGTACAAATGGAGTCTGGCGACAGCGCAAACATCTTTGTTAGAAGAAAGGCTTTTAACGCTTCTACATGTGGTTTTAAAGACATGTTCAAATCATTTAGAACAGTGGAAAGAGCCGCAGCGAACTCCACTTCAGTCACCATGTTTATGACAAACTCGGCGTTGTGGTGTGTGACGTACGCTACTCAGCGCTGATTGGCTCGGTTCGAATTCTCAGGGGGTGGGGTTATTTGAATAGGAGAGTTCCCAGACCCTTTCTCTGTGCAGAATTAAACAGAGGACGAGTCTGGCAGGCCAGGCTAATGTTTTTATGTTTTAGATTTTATTGATTAATTTCAGCAAAATATTTTGTGTTAAAGATCTTTGAATTTGGTCATTTCCAAGCAGCATTTTAGTTAATTTACTCAGCTCACCTCACATGGACTCACACTGGATAAATAAAGTAATTTAAAAAACAGATTAGTCCTTATATTTTAAACAGTTTACCAATAAATGTTTGAAAACAATACCGGCAAGTGTAGCTAAAAAAGAAGATAAAAGGTTACTGATAAAAGGTTACTGCTTAGACCAGCATGTGAACTTGCACAAAACTGCATGCCAGCCCAGCGCAAGACTAGACTACGAAGTCTGTTACATGACAGCAGTCGTCTAAGCCCCATATCCTGGGCTGATCAGAGGGTGCAGGTTTCAGATCAGAGACCAGCTTCCAGGAGAGGTGCAGGGTCTAATGACGAGATTAGTTTCCATTGACGCCTCACAGGATTTTTCATAAATGCAGCCAAAAATGGGTTTGGGGTATTTTTTTCATGAGGAAATGATATCACAAGCTCCAAAAAGTAGATTTTACATTATATGGCCCCTTTAAATCTTATTTTCTGCTAATTTATTTTATTCTTAATCAATTTTAGAATGATTTTGTGATGATCAGGCACTTTAAATATTAAATGCAGATTGTTTTGTTTCAATTTCCTCTTCTGCCTTCTAGGTGGAATACATTACTTCCTGTTCTCCCTATAATAACAAATAGACTATTCTTCAAGAAGCTGCAGACTATGCAGCTCATTCTTGTGTTGTCAGGTCCAAACATCACACATCAAAATACATTTTCTACTTATTTGCTTGAAAACAGAGGCGTGCATTGAGGAGTTTACCTTTCATTTGGCATTCAGGTTCAACTAATCAGAATCATGCCTATAACGATCAGTTAGTCTGGAAATGGGAGTGAGTGTGGAGACGACTGCTTTTTCCCTTTTCTGCCATTGTTTGACTGCTAATTATGCAAAGGCCTCTGAACAGGGTTATAAACATACAGAAGATAACCTTTTAAAACAGGAAGTAAAAGGAAAAACAAATAAGGTATTAGGGGAAGTCCTGTTGGTGTTTCTTCCTTCCCTGAATTTTTGTTGGAATATTCTAGCATCTATGAAAAATCTAATATCTTATTTTGAATTTTTTATTCTATTTCAATGTTGATTTCTGCCCCCCCCCCCCCCCCCCCCCCCCCAAACACACACACACACACGTATTTGTATCCTTGTGTGGATCCTCAATTGACTTCCATTCATTTTAGTGACTCCACTATGCCTAACCCATACGCTAACCAGTGCTGTTCTATTCGTAACTCTAACCTAAACCAAGAGTTAATTCACACCATGCTTCGAAAACCAAGTTTTAGGGTGTTTAGCACTGTGTGGACTTGCCAGATGTCCACACATTACAGGTTAAAAATCTAAATTTGTCCACTTAAATATATAAAGACAAGTACACATGCCCACATACACGGCCTTGTTGTTACATAGTCATTAAAACACTTAAAGATCTGGGCAGATAATATGAAGCTTAAAAAATTAATTTGTTAATTTAATTCAACAACCTAATTAAACCTTATTTTTTATACTTTTTTCACAACTCATGTTGTGATTTTTGCACATGAATTATTTCTGTCAGAGTGAGAGATTGGCAGAAAGAGTGTTAAAAGATCTGATATTTTTTTTTATTTTTGTTTTTTTTGGTGGTTGGGTCATCAGCAGAGGTTTGATTGACAAAAGCTTGAGCTGCATCCAGACACACGCTCAATGTGGGTGACAGATCTGGTCGCTTCACACCTTTTTTTCCTCATTAAATAAAGTCCTTTAATAATATTTTAGTCAAGTTCCCACAGAACACCTTGAGATAACAAATCAGTATTTACTTACTAAATAACCGGTTTATTGTATGATGATTTCATGTGTGTCCACCCACAGCGGCCGTGCTGAAGTATGAGAACAACGTGATGAACATCCGACAGTTCAATTGCTCACCTCACCCTTACTGGCTGCCCAACTTCATGGATGTGTTCACCTGGTCTTTGCCCTTTGTTGGTGAGAAAGGTGAGTATGCAAACACGTAGTAGTGATAATAATAATTATAATGATCTGTGTCTGGGTGGTAATATTTGTGCATGCGTGCGTTTGTTCATTAGCCATATCTTTCATGAACTACTAGCTTTATTTTAACGAAAGTCTGAGATCACAGTCCTTAAATGTGTATCTACAATTGAGCAACATTGTCCATCTGTCATATAAACCACTTTGTCCTTAGTAATGTCATGGGAGGTGGTTATTGGGAAAGAGGCATGTGACACACTGGTCAGGTCTCCAATCCATCACAGGGACTGGCACACAGCCTGTCACACACTCACTCACACTTAGAGACAATTTAGGGTCACTAGTCAACCTAACACAGGGGTCGGCAACCTTTCCCCATCAAAGAGCCATTATTACCCATTTCCCACAGTAAAGAAAACACTGGGAGCCGCAGCGTTGTGGGCGGGGCCTACCCTCTGACAGCAGAGAGCTGCTTTAACCGATCACAACAGGTGACAGCAACCAATACCAGTCGCTCATGTACCTCAAAGTTATCTTTCAACAGAAGATAATTAATAAAACAGTTTGTTTAAAATTGATCCAAAAGTTGTAGCCCGTCTGTGCTACAATATTTTGATTTTTTCACCCTGCTAGTGGTTTTAATAGTTGAGTAGGTGACGCTTTTTGAGGCATCACACATAACTGTTCAGAATACAAATCCAGGCTCTGTCTCGTTGGACTGTTGTAATTCAACTTTGTACTGAACTAAACTTTGTATTAAACATTGTTGAAAAGGTAAGAAAAGGCAATTAGTTTTTTTTTTCCTCGTTTACACTGACTGAGATAACGGCGCAGTGTGGTGGCTCGGGTGTTCATCAGGTTTAATGTTTCTGTTTGCAACAATCTTCACTAGAAGGTAAAACGGTTAAATGCCAGGGTTCGCACTGACCCGATGTTTCCCGTATTTATTTTGACGGAGAAATCTCAAGCCTGCAGATGCGCTGTGTATGGGAAGTATGAGTGGGTGTCTGGGGTGCATTTTTGTAAGTCTTAGGTTGTATGTGTATGTGTGAGCATGAGGGAGGGAGTGTGTGACTGTGTTTGTGTATGACTGTATATGTCAGGTGGGGCCTTTGACTCCTCCCCTCTCCTGGAACTTCTTTTGCTGCTACACATCTTCGCCTACCCTCTCCCGTCACACTTGGTGTGGAGTGTGGTGTCTTGGTCTGCCCGAGTGTTCACGGCTCCCGGGTCAGGGGGTTTAAGATTTTTAGCATCTAATCCCGGCAGCTGCCTGATGGGATCTGGGTCCCTGGGCTTTGTTGGGTCCCCGGCGGGGCTGGTCGCCCCTGGATCCCGGGTCGCTGGGTTCCGGGCTCGGCTGGCTTGGGGTTGGGAGGCTGCGGGCGGGCCTGTGGGCTCCCCGCTGATATCCCCCAGGACTCTGCCGGCTGCTGGTTTTGGCCCCCCGGGGCAATCCTCTACGCCTCTTGAGGGGGGCAGGGGCATTTCTGGTCGCAGTCTCCCTGGGGTCCCTGTGCTCTGGGGCAGCTCCTGACTCTCTGAGACTTGGAGCTCCTTCCAACTCCTAGGCATCTTTGGGGGGCAGATCTCTGGCTCCTCACTCTCTCTATTGGACGCTCCTATAGAGAAACATTACATATACAAGCGTGAGTACGCACACAGGTGCTCACATGGTGCTCTCACAAGTATGGACTTGGGCACGTTCAACACACGTCGGCTGTGGTTGGCACTTAATGCACTGTTATTTAATATCGTGATTGTTCAGTAAAACTGTTGATTTTATATTTCCTCATCAGGTTGACGCAGTGATAGCTTGCTCCTGTTCTATTGCTGTGTCCCTTTTCTTTTTTTTCTCTCCTTATGCATGTCTAGAAGCAGACTCTTGTTCATCATTGATTGTTTTTGTGGACCCCCCCCTTCCTTTTGTCTCTTCTTTTCTCTTTCACCTCTGTCTCCATGTCTGGTCGGAATTACAAGCATTCAAAAAACAATAACAATAAAGTTTTAAGTGTCAGGCGTGACATTAAAAGCAGAAGCTTTGATGCTCCACCTGAGAGTAAATCTGTAAGGCGTGTTGCCAGCATTCAGACATTAATTCTGTTTGTTTCACAGCCAGACAGGACACGGTAAAAAAAAAAAGAAAAGACAATTTGTACTTGCTAAGTCAGGGTTCACTTATTTTGGGTCAATTATAATTTTGCATGCAGTTCAAGTCTGCAATTTATTGTAAGGCTTTGCAATTCTGATATTTTGTGCTATTGTAATCACATTTGATTGGTGAGACGTGGTAGCTTTGCTAGAAGTTAGGGTTAGGCGGAAATTACGACTGTCTTTGAGACCGTCTCTGCATGCAATTGGGCAGCAGTAGGACCAAATAGCAATGTGATGTAATGTCATAGCAAAGAAAATTTGTCAACAGGTCAGTCCGCCATACACCATCGAAGGACTCGAGTACTTCTATCTAGTAATAAATACAGGAAAAAAAAAAAAAAAAGAAAGAAATTATTCATCTTTGCTCACTTTATCCTGATTGTGTGTGTGTGTGTGTGTGTGTGTGTGTTTGTTTTAATTTTGATGATTTTTATGTATCAAAATAAAATTCCATTTTTTTTCTTTCTGTGCAGTGACAGAGATGCTTGTGAACGTTCTGAGCATTTGTTCCAACGATGAGCTGACGACTGATGAAGAGCTGGACGGTGAGTCCTCCAGTTGGGTGTAGTTCCCTTTAGCTCCACTAGAGCGAGACCTCCTTCCATTTAGTTATTTGAACACTAAGGTCCTTTGAACAACAGACATTAAACTTTAAATAATTTAACTTTATCCCAAATTTAAAACCTCTTACAAGACTCAGGTAGAGTAAGAGTACGTCTGAAGATGTTTCATGTTTTCATTATTGTACGACAGAGACAGGTTTGATTACAGAGGTTTATCTAAGTATGATGGTTGGTGTTCCTCTTGCTGGCAAACAGGAAATGATCTCACTGGTCCTTCCTCCTCCTCACACAGTTTGTCTCTTTCACACGTGTGGGGCGAGGTTTTTAACCCTCTCAGGCTCAAAATAAGTTTTGATAAAAGGACGAACAACTAAGTCCTTCAGGGTTACTTCTGAGTTAAAAAATGCTCATGAAATACGTATGTGGAGTAACCAGGTAGGTTGGTCTTAACGTTGCAAATCTGCCTCCAGAGGGTTAAACACTAAATGTTTCTTCATCAAACATTGACACAATGGTGCGATTTGGTGTGTCAGTAGGATGAAATGTTCAGGTTTTGACTTTTCTATTATGTCAAAATACAATTCCAGTTAAATTAAAGTTGTTTCAGACATTTAGGATCAGATAAGAAACAGACTAATCCTCATCTCCTATTACAAGTCGTCCCCTCATCAGCTCAGTCTCTGCTGTGTGTTTACTATCTGCTGCTTTTCTACTTCCCTTTTTGCCACCATCACTACTGGTTTGACTATTTAAATTAGCTCGGGCTGCACCACATAGTAACTAGTGTTGTAATATCTAGAAACTGCATAAATCACAGTCAGAAAGTCATAGATTCTGATGCCCGAGTGTTGAGTGGTGTGAGAAACATGAGGCTAGTGGAGGATTAGAGAATGGGTGAAAGTGTGGGTTTACTGCTGGTACCGTGCAGCTCTAGTTTTGACTCTTGACCTTTGAGTAGTTTCATAATTTCCTTTCCTGACTCACCACATCCTTTCCCTCATCATCTCTGATAATCCATTGCTCTTTACCTGCTATTGTTGCCATGGTTTCCAGTTACATTGATCTTTCAAGCCTTGCTACATTTTCACTTCTTTCTTTGATCTTCTCTATCTCTCTTCCTCTATGCTGTGATATTCTCACTCCTCTGGTTTACTCATTTAATTTCTACGTTTTTATGTTTTCCAGAGTTTTATGCTCAAGGCATTGCTTTCCTTTACTTTTGTTGTGCTTCTTCTTTTTTCCACCTTCTTTCTTCCACGTCATCTCTCATTCTCCAGCCATCCACTGATCTCTCTGTCCTTTCTCTTTGTCTTCTCTTCTGGGGGTGTTTCATGAGAAGGACAGCTAATATATCCCCCCAAAAAAGGTACAAACACTAATGTGTGCAGCTACAATTAGACTTCTGCTTGCCTTCTGCCTTTTTCAAGTCTGCAAACTAACATCACTGTTAAAACTGATTCTCTAACACTTCTGAAACTGTGTACTGTGTCAGTACTGCTACGGTAACTCCAAATGTTAAATTTCCTTGTAGAAATGCGTGCTTCTATCCCAAGACCTTACACGATCCAGTGTTTCTCAGTTTATGTCTGAGTTAGTGCCATCTTTGTGTTTGCTAAGGTCGATTAGCTGCAGGAGCCATCTTGAAAGTCGTTGACTTAGCTGCAGAGTTTTGCTTCAAACTGACACACACATATGAAGAGTTGCAAGCTTTTAAATGGTAGCGAGAGCTTTGTTTATGCTAGCTAGTTTACAAATCACTCCCCTGATCCCTTCTAATGGGGGTTATTAGGGTCTCTGATGTCCAGCAATCTGCTTACATCTTAAGGATAAGGGGCAGTCGTCTGAGGACAGGAATGTCCGTGTTTTGGACAGTGAAGATTGTTGATTTGAAAGACGGGTCTTTACCAAAAGAAAAAGACCAACATTATAAATGCAGTTTCTTTGGAAATGGCCCTGTGAGATACGTACATACATAGGCAAAAACATTATGGCCTGCCAGTAAAGATAACTCTCAATAATTCTCATAAGGAAAGGTTAAATTAGATTATCTCAGACTTTTTCTTATTTAAGGACCCTTCCATCACCAAGCTTTACATCACTTTACTCCATCTCCATCATTCATTCTTTTTGCATTTTTCAAGCTCATTCCCAAGAGGATGTGAAACTGTTTTTTGCTTTTCCAGTGCAGAGAGTTTAGAGCAGAAGTGTCCAACCCTAGTCATCTAGAGGCCCTGTCCTGTATATTTTAGGTTTCTTTACTCCAAAACACTTGATTTGAATCAGTAGGTGATTAACTGGCTTCTCCAGAGCTTGAAGACCTGCTGAACAGGTTTTTCACACACACTCACCCCTCTCATCGGCCACGTACACCTGAACCGGAAACCCACATTGCCAGAGGAAACAAGGGAGCGCAAAACACCATTCTTCATTTTTTTAGGTCCAAACGTCTTTTATTGTCCCAGACTTCAAATTGTGGTTTTCTTTTTGGGACTGACTCCAAATGAAACCAATTAGTAAAAATTAAATTTAAACAGAGGTCTTGTTGTTAAACACGTTTATACTCAAAGAAAACTTGGAGCTGCACTGCAAATTTTTACTAAATATATTCACTTGGAGTCGATCTGATCATTTAGGTCACCAAGCAGAATTGGGATCACTACTGAATGGTTTTAAGGACTTTTTACTCACAATGCTAGTTGGATTCATTCACTTACTGTGTTTTATGCTAAAGCTAAAGCTAAAGGAGACCAGCCTGGTCAAGAGAATGACTGGGCTGGTTAAAAGTTGTTTTTGTCCCACTTATTTAACACTGGGAAATATGTCAGCAGACAAAATTTTAATTTTAGGTGAAATATCCCTTTAAGGACAGTTATTGTCCACCACCTAGTTATTCCACATCTAAGAAACGTTTTTCAGAAAAGTCGCTGACGATTTGGGGAACTACTGCTGCCCACAGGCTTGGCATCAACTATCAGTGTGCCCCACAATGCACTTGATTCTTTGCTGAAAACAAGGTGATTTGGATCAAAGTTTTTTCCTAGATGGGATTGGGGGGGGTACTAAAACCCAGCTACATGTGTACATTGCCCAGAACGTAATGGATAGTGGTCCTCAAGGACCAGGGTTGGACACCACTGGTTGTGGGATGGCATGTGATTGATCAAACATGTTGATGGGACAAGTTTGGACAATGTCCTTTCCAGATGATCTCCACTAACAGTATCAACTGTCTGAGTAATATCTGGGTACAATCAGACGCTAAAGTTAAAGAGGTGTAACAGAGATGTGTTGGCATGGATGTACCAACTGCTGAGAAGCTCTCAGATGAAGTGACGTGTTTTTGATGGAAAGGTTTTCTGTAATCTGTAATTTGAACCTCCAATAACAACATTGTGTTTTTATTGTGTAAGAACTAATGGTCAACACAATCTGATGGCAATTAGATGCTGAAACGAGCTTCCAGTCATTTAGCACTCATACACTATAACAGTATATATTTATCTAGTGATGAACTTGAGTTGAGTGTGATGGTTTCTGACCTCTGACCCCTTTAGGTGCCACAGCCTCTGCTCGTAAAGAAGTAATCCGTAACAAGATCCGTGCCATTGGGAAGATGGCCAGGGTATTCTCAGTGCTCAGGTAATGTAAAACATCTTCATTTACACTTTTTTTTTCTGTTGGCACCAAACACTAAAATAAGTGCCACAGACCAGTGGCATGTGACACCCGTTAAAATGCACCCCTGTTATTTTAATTTTGACCCTCTTTTGTGTCCTGTTTTATTTTTACACACAGTTTTGTTACAATAAACTACTGAAAACACATTTTTTAATGCAATTTGACTCCCTGTTTGCACCTCCAGGCTCCCGTAGGAGTTTTTCTCGCTATGTTTGTTCTTTATTATGCTAGTGGATTTGGTCTAAGAAGTTTTAACCCTTCCACTATCCTAATGGGTGTGACCCTGCAAGGGAAGTTGACCATTGAGCAGGGTTGATGGCTTATCCCTTGGGTCCATGTGGCAGGGATGAGGAGTGAGCACCACCTCACCCCTGCCACATGGACCTCAAGGGATAAACCATCAATCCTGCTCAATGGTCAACTTTCCTCACGGGGTCACCCATGAAGACAGTGGGAGGGTTAAAAGTCTCGTTCTCTGAGTCACAGTGAAAATTAGCAGCCATGACCTCATTCACATGTCTCGGCTAGCATATGCTAACTGTTAGCATTAGCAACTCCACTTCATAACGGAACACATTGGAGCAAATGTTATTTTTGGAGATAAAAAAATCAATGTTGCATTTTTTACCCAAGAAGAAGAGCGAATAAAGGCAGCTGAAAAGTCACATTGCTGTTAGCCAATCAGAAGCTAGATGGTTGCATATCATGACTATTAATTAGTGACCCCTTATTTACACCGGATGTGAAATGTGCTACGCAGCAATTAGCTACCGTTATATTGGATGAGTTCACTTCCGCCGGCAGCAAAGTGTAACCTTTTGGACGCGTCCCAGAAGCGAAGGAACCCTATCATTTTGTTTCAAGTCTATTTTTTACTCACTACGCTTCAAAAACACGTCAAGCTCCCCAGCTTAGAATGAGCCAGACAGAAAGTCAAACACAAAAGCAGTATGAAACATCCATAAATTTTCAAACTAAAAGTCACGTGCAGGTAAAAGTCGTCATTTCCTGGTAAAACCCCAATAGCTGAGGTAAACAGACCAGAAAATAAGCCACAGGCATTTTTGCATGCAGCCATCTTCCTCCTTGGTTGTTATTGTGTGGACTTTTGAAACCATGTGTGGTGTTGCAATTCTCCTGTGATTTTGTGACTTTGCGGGAGCAGTGGCGTAGAACGCTTCACTCCCGTTTCACATCTGAAACACTTCCGGTTGGGAATGAGCTTGTGGGTAAAACGCCTCTAATATATTATGCGCCGCTTTCAGGTCCAGAGGAAAGAAGGGGTAAGATTCCAAATCCAAGTTGTTTTTTGCCAGCATGGCTGGGACCTGTAAATCTGTTCGTATAGTCTTATTTAAATGGGAATCCTGTATATTTTGGGTTTGACGTGACCAGAAAACCTAATTCAAAGTAAAACGTATTGGTGAGAAAAGATTTCCTAACTGTGATCCTACTATAATGGTATGGGAAACAGGTGAGGTGAACATGTGTCAAATTATAGAGCGTTTCTATTTCAGCCGTCGTTTTAAGGAATATTCCAGAGTCTTAAACTGCTGCAGAGCTGAAGGATTATGATCACATCCAGCTTTCAAGGCCAGGTTTGGACCGTGCTTCCCTGCAGTAATGGTTGAGAAAATTAGTTGAGGTGTTTTGTTATGCCGCTGTCAACATCAGTTATGAGGAGGAAAGCTACTAAACAAAGGCGGCGTTTTCCTGTCGTAAATCTGCTGCTGCTCTCTGAGCTCTAAGCTAACCTTTACCTTTAAACCTGTCAGAGCATTTAGAGTAAAAACAGTAGATTAAATAAGTGTGTGTGTGTGTGTGCGCGCGTGCGTGCGTGCGTGTGTGTGTGTGTGTGTGTGTGTGTGTGTGTGTGTGTGTGTGTGTGTGTGTGTGTGTGTGTGTGTGTGTGTGTGTTACAGAGAGGAGAGTGAGAGTGTGTTGACGCTGAAGGGACTGACCCCGACAGGCATGCTACCAAGCGGAGTGTTGTCCGGCGGCAAAGAGAAGCTTCAGAATGGTAAGATCACACACACCCCCAACCCCCATCCTGTCTCCCCCTCCCTCCAGGATGGTCCAAACTTCACACACACACACACGCACACACACAAGCACGCACGCACTCACACAAACACACACACACACACACACACACACACACACACACACACACACACACACACACACACAGTATCCTCAGTGTCTGATGTGATGCTTTTTAGATTTCCCCATCAATGCTAAACACACTTAGCAGATTTCCTTCATCCTCCTTGTCTTCTTGACTGTGTCCTCTCTTCTCTTATCGTCCTGCTTGTGTTTTCCAGTCTCTGTTTGCTGAAATCCACTGGGTTTTTATCTCAAATGTCTTTTTCTTTCTCCTCTCTTTCTAGAAACTGCAGGTATAATCGATTGTTGTGCAAGTATTCTCTTTTATCTTTTTATTTAGCCACAGTAAATCGTTTTCTTTTTTTGTGTGATTATTTTTTTATCGTTCAGCTCACCCTCTTGATTCCAAAAACTCCCTGAGTGAGTTTGACAAGCTGCTGCAGACCTTTCCAGGAGCATTTCACGTCTGGTTTGCCATCTTATCTGATTTAGGAAGCTGGTTGTGAAAACTAGAAGTCCAGATCCAGTTCTTCTCACGGTTCTTGAACAACATCAGCTTCCATTTTCCAGGGTATACATCACATGCCTCTTCATGCTTGACTTCTTAGATCAATCAACAATAAAAGTTTCAAACATTATGATTACATTTTGAACATTTATTTTTTCTTAAATTTGCTTCTTAGGCAGTCAAACTTCCTGGTTAGGGACGCTTAACTTTAATTATTAAGTTTAGTTTATTTACTGTGTTTCAAACACTCTTTTATTAATCCAGTTAAGTGAAAGCAGCTCTGTGCACTGTTCTGACTCTCTTTACCTACAATAATTAAAAACCAGGGTATCTGCAGGGTCTTAAACTATTCAAATTTGATCAATTGATTTAAGGAAACTTAAGACCCTTAGAAAGTACTATATTGGTGAAGTCTTAAATTTTGTTATTATTGAAATACATGAATGAAAAGCAGGAGAGCTGGTTTATTAAGTGCAAAAAAAGGGGAAAAAAACGTCTCTACACCTTATGTGTCTCTGTCAGAGTAGCCCTACACATTTAAAAGCTTGAGCTGTCTCATGTGTACCCTGGAACCTTGGTCCTGATGTTTTTAGACCCTGTGAGCAGAGAGAGGAACGATAATGTCTCTTTAGGTACGCGTCTTGAGTGGCAGGTTAACACCTTTAGATGATGCACTGGCCAGCAGCCAGTCTGATATGACAGGTAAAACTCTGCACCTTTGGGGAAACAAATGAAAACAGTTCAAATAAAGCAACCTTCCCCCTTTAAATACAGCAGCATGGTTTGTATGTCTGTTGAACCCCTGATCTTTCCCAGGAGCTTTAGCGCATCTGTACAAATCTTTTGTCCCTCGTCTGACATTACGTTTCTTCAAGATTGTTGCTAATAAAATGGATTTGTTCTTAACTCGGTTTAACTCCAGTGAAAGTAGAAGGAGGCTGAGATTACTGCTGCAACTTTAGTGGAATCAGATTTCTCCTTTTGTTTTAACAAACATCAGTGTGTTTTCTCCGTGACGTAGTCTCCATCTGCCACACCGTTCAAAGTCTCAGGTGTTTCTGTTGTGGTGACCCCCCTCTCATCGTGGCCATGTATCATGTGGTCCTCTGTATCGTCACGACAACTGAGTTTTTGTGTGAAGCTGGTTTTCTGGAGGTTGTTTGTGTGTCTAGAATCTCCAGGGTTTTGGTAAGTGTGAAAGGTCTCCCTCCCCCGCCCCAGAAATCAGCCAAAGTAAGGCGGCACTTTTGATATGTTTAATATCAAAAGATGCTTAACGTGCAAGATTGATGTCGCACACAGCAGTAACCGTGTTCCATGTGTCCACAGTGCTGGTGGTTTACATTGAGTAGAAGTTTTGAAAACCCACATTTTCCAAAACCATATTGTTCCTCATTTATTCCTTTTCCAGCTTTGCTTTCATCACAGATGCTTTTAAACAGTTTTTTCTACCATTATTGTGTCAGATTTGCTATAAATGTTGATTCATCTCACATTCGCTCTCTTGTTAGACTTAAAGAACAGAACTGCAGCCCTCTCCACTAGGAATGAAGCAGTTACTTGGTTTAATGGTTACTGTGGCAACATCTTCTATAGCTGCACAAATTGACCATAAAATTATATTCTGTGCATATATAAGTACTTCAGTGGAAAAGGAAAAATACATGTTTAAGGTTTTTTAAATGATGTAAAATTTTAAGTCCGCTCATAAAAAGTCAACAGTCTAAATGACTGTTGACTGTTGACAGACTTTAATAAATCACATTAAATATATACTCCTACTATTTATTAAAGAAATATATACTAACAACTAGGGATGTAAGGAAATATTGATATGGTGAAATATTGCGATATTTTGTGTTATGATATTGAATAGATCATTAAAAGCAGTGTATCATTTTTTATTGAGAATTTACACGCAAACATTTATGTATTTTTCTTGTGAGGTGCAGCTCAAACTCTAGGTGGCGGCAGTTCTTACTGGCTTCATTCTGGTGGAACAACAGAATGTGTCTTGGAAGTGTTTGGCCTGAGTTTCCCATTAATTTATTTCTTAAAAATTACCAAACTCTTCTGACATTTAGTATCATCTATAGGGAGCCTATGTCACACCCATCTACTTTGGGACCATGGGTTCCCGGAAGAAGGAAAAAATGAATGCAAGTCAGTGGGGCTAAAAATGCTATTTTCTAACCCGTTTGTTATGTGCCATGGATTTTACATATGATGTCTGGGAATTTTAAAGACATTCTGATGCCAAGAAAGAGCTTATTTTGAATAGGGGCAAAAGTTATAATAGGTTTTGTGTGAATAGATGTCCAGTACTACAAATGCACATTACCAAGTTGACGTCATCGAACCAGACACGGACCACCATAAATCTGGCCATGTGGTAAGTAGCAGCTACGCTAGGGGAGGGGAGGGTATGGTCTGTAGCGAAGGCATAAATGCGACGTACCGACGCCAAAGCTGTAGTCATAGGAATTACAAACTTTTACAAGCTGATAAATCTCAAAGTACGTGACCGGCGTGCTCGAAACACCCATCATCACTTTTCATTTAAATTGCAGTACAACATATGTGTGATCCAGGGCCTAAGGCAAAGGGGATTAGAAAATAGCATTTTTAGCCCCGTTGAATTGCATTTATTTTTTTGTTCTTCCGGGGACCCATGAGCTGACCGGAAAGGGAGGAGACTTAGGCTCCCTATATATCGTATTATCTCCCCTGTATTGTGACACAAATATCATGCTTGCTTAGTATGAGGATTGCTGTAATGACTCTGACACTAGTCAGTGACTCGATGCGATCTGCTGGGTTCCTTAAATAGGAAACTTTATACTGATTGGCTTAAGGAGCTGAACTGTATGGGAATGTTTACTTTGTGAAGTGCCTTGAGATGACTCTTGTCATGATTTGGCGCTATAGAAATAAACTAATTGAATTGAACTGAAATGGTATCACCAGATTCTTGCCTATAAAACCCAGTAATATTGCTGGTTCATAGAAGTAACTTTACCATGAGCATCTCAGTAGTAATCCTGATAAATCTCAGTAATCATGACAGTTTAAAACCGCTTCATCCCTACACTCTGAGAGGTTTGCTGCCACGACATCTCTTTTCCTTTCTTTTGCTAACATCCTCCTTTTCTTTTTGTCCATAAAATGTGGAGATGACCTTTTTGTTGTGGGTATTGGCTATCTCTTGCTGCTCACTGACTTGGGACCGAATAAACTCCTCTTGCTCACTTCTCTCATTCATTTTGCAACCCCCCTCTTCTTCTCTTCAGCTACTATTGAAGCTATTGAGGCTGATGAAGGTAAATGGGTTTGGCTGCCCTCTTCTGTTGCTGTTCACAGCAATAGACAGGGCGGGGGGGCTGGGATTTATTTTTATTTTCCATCCATCTTGCTGGTGCTTGAATAGAGTGTGTTTGGGCTAACAAAATGTGGCGTAGTAGTAACAGAAAACAGATGTAGAATATCTTGTGGTTGCACGTTTTAAAGGGGAACGCGTTTCATAGCACAGACTTCATCACATGGGGTCACGCTGTGATTTCTGAGTGAGTTCAAAGCAAAAGCCATCTAGCTCTCCAAAAACTAAAATAAGCCCCATGATTTACATTTGAAAGGAACAGCTTAAGTTAAAGTGTTTTAATTTATTTATGCAGATTAACAATAAAAGCTGTCAAGAAGGATTTTGCACTTGAAGAACACACATTCACACTCACGCGATGTGGGAGGTGTAAATACAAGAGGTACCACTGGGTCGTCTGGCACCTGTACAGAACCTTCCCAGAGGAGCTGGCTGGGATGCAGACTATCCTTAAAGCCCCTGAAAACCTTGTTGCTGTTGTTTAATTTTGTGATCAACACTGGAGGTGTTCAAGACGAACATTTGAAAAACCAACTCCTACTTCAAGCAACAAGCAGCATGGGCCAAAAGTTTGAGAAGCCGCTCTAAAGGAAAATCAGTGAAGTAGATTAGTTTTCTGGGCTTTTAGAATATGAGGAAGGAACTCTGATAAGACGGTGAGTGATTCCAACCCTGGACCTCCCTGGCTAGTCCTTGTGCTGTTCTCACACAACACCATGAAGTCTTGCTATGAGAGCCCAAACTGTTACTTCCCCTTTGAAACAACTCAAGCAGTTGTGTATTGTTGTTGCTGTTCCTTAAATTCCTTTAAATCTGAATCCAGTTCTCCATTTGGAGAGAAACAAATTAGACTCTCCCAAAAAAAAGTTTATTTCCCATCCCCTTTTCCTTTTGGCGCAAGAACAACCTCAACTGCAAGCTAAATAGTAGTATGCTAGCTGCTATTTACGTTAAACTGTCCGGTGTGTCCTCCTCCACCACTCAGAGGGAGGACAGTCCACTGTAGTGTCCTGACTCTTCTTTGCACCCCCTCCCCTCTCTCTCCCTCTCTCTCTCTCTCTCTCCCTCCCCCCATCCCTCTTCATGTTCTCTGTGGCCCTGCTGTGTCGTGTTCCTTCCTGTGAGCTGCTAATAACCTGTGTCTGACTTGTGATATGCAGCAACACAACTAACTATACTACCCATCATGCTCCTCCCTCCTCCTCTCAAAACGTTGCTTCACCTTTTTTCATCTTAGCACAAAAAAAATGGCCATTAAAGCAGAAATCCGGATTTATTTTCTCAGAGGATACCATCTAGTGGCAGAAAACATGTAATACATCTTAAACCGCTCTCCTTACTTTCGTGATTACTGCTGGAAGCAGTGTTTTTCATTCATGAATGCGTACCTCTAGCTTTGTGATTGGCATTTGTACGTAAGTGTATGTCTGTGCTATTGGCTATTGTTAAGCAGCACTCATTCAAATTGCATGGGGCTCTATGGAATAGCTGCGGGCTTAGCAAAAACAAATGCACTGCCTACATTATATCACAGTACGGTGTAAGACTTTTACGGATTCCGTAAAAAAAAGCATACATAATTCTATCCCAGAAATACAGACAGACCCTAATAAAAGTTAAAAAAAATTATCTTTTTTTTTTTTGCTCTGCAGGTCAGTCTAACCACACACCATAGGAGCCTCTGCAGGTCTAACATTGGTCTGAGTAATATCGTGTTATGCCAGTCTCAGCCCTCTATCGGTTTGAAGGGCCTATCACAGCATTTTATTGGTTTGTAGGGTGGGATGATGCAACAAAGCATACCAAATATGATGCTGGTGTTCCGATGATCCGTGCTACTCGTCGTTATGAGCTACTTTGGGGAAACGCGCATGCGTAGACTGATTACTATGTCACAGGCTGTTCACCTGAAGAGACACGCTACCTCTGGAAGTTGACTGCTTGTTGTATGTTTACCTGTCAGTTAGCCTGTAAATGGCTTGTAGACTATCGTTATTATACTGTAAACAAGAAATTTCTTCCTTTGTTTACTGTCATTTGCGAAATCACGACAAACACTGTATATTGTTGCTAATAATTAAACTACAGTTTTGTATTTTTGAGTGATATCACCTATTTCAAATAAAACTTGCTTAATAAGCATATTACTATACAGGTGCTGGCCAGTAAATTAGAATATCATCAAAAGGTTGAAAATATTTCAGTAATTCCATTCAAAACGTGAAACTTGTACATTATATTCATGCAATGCACACAGACCAATGTATTTCCAATGTTCATTACATTTAAATTTGATATTCATAAGTGACAACTAATGAAAACTCCAAATTTGGTATCTCAAAAAATTAGAATATTCTGAAAAGGCTGAATATAGAAGACACCTGCTGCCACTCTAATCAGCTGATTTACTCAAAACACCTGCAAAGGCCTTTAAAAGGTCCCTCAGTCTTGTTTTGAAGGCACCACAATCATGGGGAAGACTTCTGACTTAACAGCTGTCCAAAAGACAATCATTGACACCTTGCACAAGGAGGGCAAGACACAAAAGGTGATTGCTAAAGAAGCTGGCTGTTCGCAGAGCTCTGTGTCCAAGCACATTAACAGACAGGCGAAGGGACGGAAAAAATGTGGTAGAAAAAAGTGTACAAGCTCTAGGGATAACCGCACCCTGCAGAGAATTGTGACGATAAACCCATTCAAAAATGTGGGGGAGATCCACAAAGAGTGGACTGCAGCTGGAGTCAGCGCTTCAAGAACCACCACGAGGAGACTCATGAAAGACATGGGATTCAGGTGTCGCATTCCGTGTGTCAAGCCACTCTTGAACAAGAAACAGCGCAAGAAGCGTCTCGCCTGGGCCAAGGACAAAAAGGACTGGACTGATGCTGAGTGGTCCAAAGTTATGTTTTCTGATGAAAGCAAGTTCTGCATTTCCTTTGGAAATCAAGGACCCAGAGTCTGGAGGAAGAGCGGAGAAGCACAGAATCCACGTTGCATGAGGTCCAGTGTAAAGTTTCCACCGTCAGTGATGGTGTGGGGTGCCATGTCATCTGCCGGTGTTGGCCCACTCTGTTTCCTGAGGTCCAGGGTCAATGCAGCCGTCTACCAGGAAGTTTTAGAGCACTTCATGCTTCCTGCTGCTGACCAACTTTATGGGGATGCAGACTTCACCTTTCAACAGGACCTGGCACCTGCACACAGTGCCAAAACCACCAGCACCTGGTTCAAGGACCATGGTATCCCTGTCCTTGATTGGCCAGCAAACTCGCCTGACCTTAACCCCATAGAAAATCTATGGGGTATTGTGAAGCGGAGGATGCAATACGCTAGACCCAACAATGCAGAGGAGCTGAAGACGACTATCAGAGCAACCTGGGCTCTCATAACACCTGAGCAGTGCCACAGACTGATCGAGTCCATGCCACGCCGCATTACTGCAGTTATTGAGGCAAAAGGAGCCCCGACTAAGTATTGAGTGCTATACATGCACATTCTTTTCATGTTCATTATTTTCAGTTGGCCAACATTAGAGAAACAAACATTTTTTCATTGGCCTTTAGAATATTCTAATTTTCTGAGATACCAGATTTGATGTTTTCATTGGTTGTCACCTATAAATATCAAAATTAAACGTAATAAACATCGGAAATACATTGGTCTGTGTGCATTGCATGAATATAATGTACAAGTTTCACGTTTTGAATGGAATTACTGAAATATTTTCAACCTTTTGATGATATTCTAATTTACTGGCCAGCACCTGTACTATAAACACTAGCAAAATTGTCGTAACATGCTGCGTTAGGAATATTTGACGAGTAAGCACGGATAGTCAGAAAAGTGGCACATTCTTTGATAGTGTATGGCGGAATAACACAGCAATGAGTATGTCAAGTTTGTTGCACAATAGCATGCGGAGAGTGTTTAAAAGACATTCGTAGATCCAACGCCATGACTGAGATCTGTCTATGGTTTGTTGCCAGACAATATCCACATATATAGGATGGCTTGTCAGGCTATCATAATTCCTGAAAAGTGGAAACTCCGGATTGCTGCTTTAAGGGTATTTGTGAAGTAGAAGTAACTAAACTCAATCAAACCCTAAAATGGGAATACATCCCATTGCGTATTCAGTCCGATCCTTTAAACTCCAACTTGCGGTGACTAACGATACTCTTACTTAAATGCTAAGTCAAGATTGCTGCATGCTCTGAGCAGACAGAACAAGTGGTTAGCACCCAGTGTTTCTGTGAGCTCAGTCTCCACGTGGTTCTTCTCTTGTGGACGTGAACGTCTCAGTGAGCTCCACTCTTCTGTCCTTGTCTCTTGTTTTTTCTACCATTCTCCTCCTTCCTTATTTTATCATTTGGAGCTGTGATGTGAATGGGCCGTCTTGATGTCTGGGGTCTCCAGGCGTTCCTCTTTAAATATCAGAAATGCATCCCCTTCAGAGTGTGGTATTATTGGATGCCTTTGACAGATGGACTTTCTAAAACATTGATTGGTGGTGAAGTGAAAGCCTGTTGACCCTGATGCCAGCAGCCCCTTTTATAGAGTTAGAGGGATTATTTAATCCTTTTGTCTGTCCTGCTGTAAACTTGGATAAATGGTTCTTAATGGGTCATCCTCTTGTTAGAAGATACTTGTTCATCTTAAATTAACCATTTAAAATGATCAAGGTTGTACAATATGGGATTCAGCAACACATGTAAGCACTTGTGTCCATGGCCTGAGAGCGTTCAGCAAAGGAAATGTGTCTACCTATATTTCCTTGGGAGAAGAAAGTTTTGTGGGTTGATGATTTCTTTAGGCTAGTGTTACAGCAGCTGCATTAATCTGTCCAGGTTTGTTCTCATTAATCCACCAACGAAGAACGCCAAGCACATCTGGGTTATTTTAGGCCCTGTTCGCACTACTCCTGTTATACAAAAACGCTTTGCTCTGTTTCAGCCTCTGCTTCATATACAAACTCACTTTTCTGGGGGAATAATTTATATTTAAAAGATTCTTCTAATCAGGAACTTTTTTAGAACTGTGCTGAATTCAGGGTTCCTACTCTGTCTCAAACATGTCTGGATTTTCAACATAAGATCTGGAATTATACCTATGCTTTAATTTGTCCTATCCATATCTACTGCCCTGTGGTGGAGGATCTACAGGTGGCAAGGGCCAATTTTATTTCTTTAATACTGTTATATTGTTATAGAATTACATAAAAAGAAAAAGATTATCATTATAAATTTGTATTTTAACATTAGACTATGAATAGTGCCATTATATTTCATACTTTATAAGGTTAAAATAATATAGATTTTAGGTGGTTTTCTGTGACTAAATGACACATAATACAGTGCTGAACCTGTCAGGAACCATTTGGTAACAGATAATCAACCTTTTGCTGGTTCATTTTGGGAATTCAGATGTGAATGTTCTGGTATTATGCTCAAAAACTAGCTTCTTTCTCATGGAAAATAATATTTATTTGACAGTCGTTATGAAGCTTAACTGTTCAGGCTTTCAGAAACTGACATCGGAGCAGCTGGTTGGCTTCAGCATCCAATAACACAACCAAAAGAACATTATTCAGAAGACACTAAAGGTGTTTGATAACATCCTCACCCTGGCTCAGGTAAACCTTGATATCCAGAAAACGTAAGCGAATGAGCCATCAGGAAATGAAAACTGCTTTTATGGTGTCATTAGCTATATGTAGTTGATGTGGATGTTTGTTAGAACCTCATTTGCAGAAGGAGGTTTGTCTTTCAGAAACAGAGAAAAATAAACATCTGGAGTAGTGCATACGGGGCCTTATCACCAGTACCCTCCCTTCTCAAACCTGACCTCACTTCTGTTTTTCCGCCTTTCTCAACAGCCATCAAAGGCTTCTCGCCTCAGCACAAGATCACGAGCTTCGAGGAAGCCAAGGGCCTGGACCGCATCAACGAGAGGATGCCTCCGCGGCGGGATGCCTTGCCAATGGATGCCAGCCTCAACTCGTTCAACAAGGCGCTGTCGTCGGAGACCAACGGCACGGACGCCAAGGGCAGCACCAGTGGTGGCGGCATCCAGTGAAGATCGGCGGTGGCGGCAGGGCTGCCTGGTCCCCACCCCATCATGGCTTGCCACAGGAAAGGGGCAAGGGCTGAAGTGTGGATGAGGGGGGAGGGGGGCATCTCACATGTTAGTCTTTGGAAATGCCTTTAAGATCTTAGTTCCTTGTCCAATCTAAGTAGTTGCCAGGCCCTGTTTTTGACCGGCTCGAGCTCTAAATAGGTCTGACAGTGCCCCACCCCATAGTACGTCACAGCTCTCTCTCCCTTTCTCGCTCCCACTCTCTCTCTCTCTGTCTCCCTCTCTCCTAACAGACCCTCCCTCATTGACGCCCAAACGGAAACTCCTTACTAACTCTTGTACGTTTACAGATACGCAGCACTAAAAGGATCATGTTTTTAACATAAAAGGGTGTACAAACTAAATAAGGACTATTTATTGATGATGACTTTGTTTTATTTTGTTACTCTTATGAAATAGGTCTGACGTTACTTAGGCAGTCTTAAAGAGAATGTTGTGGAAATGCCAAATAATGGAAGGTTTTATGGTTTTGTACATATTCTGCTTACCTCAGGTTCCTTTGGTGTGTGCTTTGGCCTGATTTATTTCTGTATAATGGTTAAATAACTCGCTGATGAATACCTATTTTCTTGAGTTTCATAACTGGAATTTACACTTCCCTATCTATCATTTGCAAATATGTTTATTTTTTGTCTCTTTTGAGAAATGGGGAGGGGGGGTAGATTTATTGTGGCTTGCTGGAATTGAGTGTTAATTTTTCTCTTTTTAAGTATTGCGAACAAAGTAAAAATAGAGAAGCTATATTGTGTAAAAAAATAAGAGTATAATAAAGTGTCTGCCTATGCATGTTTTATAAAAATCAAAGAAACGAGAACATCTGAATACCTTTTGGCTGTGGAGCCCTGTTTTGAGATATATTGCGCTTTAGTGAACATATACTGGAAACTTGCATACTTTCAATTAACACCATGATGCTCTATGCCTTCAACTCCTTTTGTAATTGAAGCATTTATTGATCTAAGAGGGATGACGACTCATGTTTTTAACCTGCGCTTGTAAGTGCACACAGTCCAGTTTAAGCATGTTTGACAATTCTTGTGAGGTGTGTGGTTACACGTGGAACTCCAAAATGCATGACTAGCTGTTTGTGTCATATACCAGGTGAATACGTTTTTGTTTTGTAAATGTGCCACAGAAAAGTGTAATTTGATTCCTATTATTATTATTATTATTATTATTATTATCATCATTTGGAACTCTGATTTGTATATCAGTTACAGGTTTGATACTGCTCAATACTTTAAGATGAAACAAGAGAAAAATACTTAGGTCTTTTTTAAGAACTGCTTTAAGTGCCCAAGTAATTCACTACACGACATGAAGCCTTGCTTTTGTAATTTAACTTCAAACCTGTTGGCAGATGAGGCATGCACTTGCAACTATGAGAAGTATTTTATATAACTGTTCAATAAAAATGTGCATGAATTTCATCTTGAATTGAACCTGCTTGTGTGTGTGTGTGTGTGTGTGTGTGTGTGTGTGTGTGTGTGTGTGTGTGTGTGTGTGTGTGTGTGTGTGTGTGTGTGTGTGTGTGTGTGTGTGTGTCCCTTGTATGTACTACATTGTGGGGACAATGTCTCACATTTAACCTGTGAGGTGAGGACATATTTATATTGTGGGGACTTTTGGCGGGTCCCCACAGTGGGAATAAACCCCCAATACTTGGTTTTAGAGGTATGGTGTGAGTTAACTTTTAGTTGGGGTTAAGGTTAGTGATAAACCAGTGATGGTTAGGGTTATGCATAAAGCAGTCTCTAAAATGAATGGATGTTAACATGTCCCCACAAGTATAGAAAGACAAATGTGTGTGTGTGTATGTGACCCCAGACTGACCTACAGTCAGCTAATTAGACAATAGTTTGAAACAAAAGCAAATTTGAAGAGATTTTTCTTTTGCAGCTAAAAGGAAGCATGTTTTCAACTTCTCTTCAAAATCAGACAAAAAAAAAAAAAGAAAGACACCAACAATAGTTACCAAACAGTTAAAATCAGAATCAGAAGGGTTTTATTGCCATATGTGCGAGAATCACAACTTTAGGAAATTTCTGCAGTACTTGGTGCGAGAAATAATACCGTATTTTCCGGACTATAAGCTGCTACTTTTTCCCACGCTTTGAACCATGCGGCTTACAATGAGGTGGCGGCTTTGGTCAACCAGAAAGGATGGATGCTAGAAAGTCTAATGAAGGAATGGTTAAAGGAGTGCTGCGGAAAGCGCCCAGGAGGATTTTTTTTCACAGTAAAACGGCGCTGCTCGTTTTCCCAGCTTCACCCCGGGATGATGACAGCAACACGGAGAGTGCGCAGGAGGACGATGAATAAACTAATCAATAACTTTTCTGTTTTGTTTGATACTGATCAGTTCAGTTACGTTCAGTTAAACTACGTTTTCATTTCAGTAGATATCTGCAGCTTTTAGCCCAGTGTGGCTTATATTGAGGTGCGCTCTATAGTCTGGAAATTACGGTAAATGATAAGCAAACATAGATTGAAGAAATAAACACATGAAACAATAATAATAATATAAGGAGACAATAATTAGTGAAGCAGCTACTTACAAGTCAGTGTAGGTTCTGGTCAGAGCGGGTCAGTTCAGATGCAAACACAACACAGGGTCATGTGACAGAGCAGCTGGAGTGGGCAGGTCTACGATTGTTGTTCATGAGTCCAACAGCAGAGGGGAAGAAACTGTTTTTGTGTCGAGAGGTTCTGGTCTGAATGGATCGAAACCTCCTGCCAGATGGGAGCGAGTTGAAGAGACTGTGTCCAGGGTGAGACAGGTCTGCTGTTATCTGACCTGCACGTCTCAATGTCCTGGAGGTGTACAGGTCCTGTATGGAGGGGAGTTTGCAGCCAATGACCTTCTCAGCAGTGCCTACAACAAGCTGCAGCTTCTTCTTGTCCCTGATGGACACCTCAGCTCCAGCATACCACACGGTGATTGAGGAGGTGAGAATGGACTTGATGACTGTGGTGTAGAACTGCCTTATCGACTGTACTGTTGAATTTCTTCAGCTGCCTCAGGAAGTGCATCCTCTGCTGGTTTTTTGTTATGATGGAGGTGATGGTGGGCTCCCACTTGAAAATACTCCATTTGCACCTTAGAGTTCACGAAAAGCACCTGAAAACAAAAAGCCAGCTTGTTATCTTCTGTTCCTTCTACTTTTAAGACAATCTCTTCATGTCTTCCTATCTGGCTGCCCCTTTTTCCTCCTCGGTCTTCTACCTGATCAGTTAGATCATTGTTACTCCACTCAAATTTAGGTTAGCAATCAAAAATGCTCCTTAACTTCACTGACTTCTGTTGGGCTGAAACATGAAAGAAAACTCATGTAATCAATTGCACTTGTCACCTGTAGATAGTAAGCTGCTGGTTAGCTAATAGTTGCTAATGTTCTAAACGGCTAACTTAACTCAGAACCATGATATCTTTTGGCATTTGGCAGACGTTTTTATTTAAAGCGACTTGAACAGAGGAGTCAGAAAGGTGGGTGAAGTGTCTTGCCCAAGGTCACAATGATTGACACAACTGGGAGCATGCAATCCAGCGATTACTGGGAAAACTCGGAACCTCTGATCCCCCTTGAGTTAAAAGCTCCGGACCTCAGTTACAATGTTCGTTGTCCATAACATACGCCTGTTCATACCAGTACCCCACCGCCACCATGGGCCTCTTGTTCCACAACATTGACATCAGCAAATTGCTCACCCACACGACGCCACACACACAGTCTGCCATCTTCCCTAAACAGTGAAAACCGGGGCTCATCTGTGAACTGAACGCCTCTCTAATGTGCCAAACGCCATTGAATGTGAATTTTTGCCCACTCTAGTTGGTTACAACGACGGACTACAGTCAGGTCCAGACCCCGATGAGGACGACGAGCATGCAGATGAGCTTCCCTGAGACGGTTTCTGACAGTTTGTGCAGAAATTCTCTGGTTGTGCAAAATTGATCCTGGAGGCAGCGCCGGCGCTCCGCACACGCACACCACGCATAGCGCGTAGGGCACCACGCCGGGGGAGGGGCACCAAACGCAAACTTTTGAAAAAATTAAATATATATGATAAAGACAGATTTCAATTAGAAGATGTGTAAAGCAAGTTAACAGCATGTTTACAGAGAGAACACAATACAAAAAGTAGAGATGGACCGTGTCCACTTTTCACTCTGTCTGGGACGTCCGGACTGGGGGTTCTTGTTTTGATGAAAATGTCCGGCTTTTCATTCAGGAGCAGGGATCGAATTATGGGCGAGCTCTGTATCCCACATCCGGGGGAGCCGGAAAAAAGTTTTCTACCTATATTACTTCATTTATGGACTCTTCTGAGCAGAGAGCGGCACAGCGCGTTGTTGCGCAGCGCTCCAGGCGGCTGCTTCCAGCGCACGGTCCATTCTCAAAGTGGCGCAACCAAAAAACTAAAATTAACACACGATCGTTCATGTTCGCACATGTTTTCTACTTTCTGTCTTATCTGTGCCTGAAGCGCTCTGCTGCGGAGCTCATCACCTGTGCTGCGGTGATTTCACCTCACTGACGCAGCATCGAATCGCGCACTCCGCTTTGCGGTCAGGAGATCCCTCTGATCTGCTCAAAAGTAACTGATGAGGTGAAAAAGTAATAATCCAGGCAGCAGTTTTTCTGGAGAGTTTAGAGGAGATGCAGGAAGATGAGAGACGGACAGGACAGGAAAATAATTAAATAAAAACTAAACAAAGTGTTGAAAAGTAAAATGTAGGTAGATTTATCTCCACTACACGTTTTTACCTGTATAAAACAATAAGTTATACACATGTCATATTTATACATCTGATACAGCTCAGATCACCTTCAAAACTCAGTCACACACCCAGGGCCGTTTCAAGACATTTTGGGGGCCAAGGCAAAATGACCCCCCCCCCCACCACCACCACCACCACTACCACACACACACACACACACACACACACCCCACCACCACCACCCACCACCACCCCAAAACTGGGCTCCCCAGAAGCCTCTGTGTAATCCATACCCTCTCCAGGAGTATTAGTTATACAGTGTTTATAAAAGCCCCTCAGACATTACTGACATGTTCTAATATTATCAGATGAAAAACTAAATTATCAGACATGCTGTCTCATCTGCTTCTTTTCTAAACTTGCTAAAAGTAACAAAACCATTTGAAAGCCACTATTTGTGGATTCTCTGAAAGTTTCCATGGAGTGTGTGACAACTTATTTTTTAATTGATCCTATCGTCTAATCTCACAGCTGAAACAAGCATCCTTAATAATCTGTGCACAGGAAGCGTACCGATGCTGTAGTAAAACAAAAGGTATAATTTATTATTAATAAAACCTTGTTGCAGCATTAAAGCAGAAAAATTAGATTTTGCAGTAAATATGCTAAATATTTACATATGAATTGTTTTCGAGCCCTTTTATTGGCAGAATCTGATATTAATTTACTTCTTACAAAAAATGGGTCCCAACATGGTTTGTGTGGTGTTGCCATAGTGTGACATCATAGGCACAGATCCCCTGTCCTCTTTTTTGGAAATGGAAATATGGTCACCCTAAATTAAACAAACTGTCCACCCGGGCTTTTGCGCTGCACAGAGACGCTTCGCTGCCTATGACTTTGAACGTCAGTTGAGAGTCAGTCTCATGCAGACTGACCAATGAAGAGAGGACCTCAAGTTAAGACTCTCTCCTCATTGGTCAGTCCACACGAGGTGGGTCAAAGGTTACCCTGAGAGGGTTACGTGACATCAGGTATTCAAGTATTGAGTATATTTACTGCATATTACAGTAAAATATTCTGTATGTGACCATATTATGGTGATCCTTGGGTCGTGATGATGGGGCCCTTGAATATTGTTGCCCAGGGTACAACAAAGTGTTAATCTGGCCCTGCCTACCGGGCATTCATTAGTAGCTGAGTGAGAGAGGCTGAGAGGGAGAGAAACTCAGAGAAGCTTTAGAGCTTTTTTACTGCTGGAGAAAAAATGTAGCAAGTCATCATCTTCCCAAATGCAGTTATTCTCTTCTGAATCAGCACTTCTTTAAAGAAGAAATAGTTAAATGCAACAAAGGGAAAAATCCTTTTATTCAGCCTGTTCATGCGACTTGTATCAAAAAATAAGTCTGAACAGTGTTAAAGGTTGTTCATCTAAAAATAAACCTTGAAGAGTTTGAAGATTTTTTGTTTTGATAAGTTCATCTTAAAACATCTTTCTCAAGTAAAATAAAGTTTCCTCTGTGAGGTCAGATAGGCCCATCTGTGCTGTTTTGAAACAGAAATAAACAAATGAATCACATTTGTCCACCCAAATACTTAGATAACTATCACAAAAACAGGAAGGACAAAAACACCGTCAAGGTAAAGTAAGAAATTTTATTTTTAAATAAGCGGCTGTTTGTGATTAATCATGAGTTAACTATGGACATGATTTATATCATTATTAAATAGTCTATGTGGCCTATAGGCTATGTAACTGAGATTTAATATGAAAAATTTGACAAACCTATTTTCAAATTAGGTATTTGCTTTTGCTCTATGTTGATATATATTTCATAAACATTTACGGGCCAAGAGGAACATCTGCTGCTGATGGTATAATTTGAAGAAAAAAGTCCATTATGCTAACCTCCTTCCTTCATATTCAGAATTTTCTAGTTGTGTATATTGTGCCTCTCTAGTTCTTAATAAAGGTTAAATAGTTTTGAATTTAGTCATGTCACATGCCAGTGACTGTGTTGTTTTTTCTGTGTGTGTGTGTGGGGGGGGGGGGGGGCACCACAAAGACTTTGTGCTTAGGGCACCAAAATAGCTAGCAACGGCCCTGCCTGGAGGTGAACATGCTGGATGTGAAGGCTGGTGTGGTCACACATGGTCTGCAGTTGTGAGGCCGGCTGGATGTAATGCCAAATTCTCTGAAACACCTTTTGAGATGGCTTATGGTAGACAATTGAACATTCATTTCATGTGCAACAGCTCTGGTAGACATTCCTGTAATCAGCATGCCAATTGCACGCTCCCTCAAAGGTTGTGACATCTGTGGCATTGTGCTGTTTGATCAAACTGCACATTTCAGGGTGGCCTTTTATTGTGGGCAGCCTAAGGCAAACCTGTAAATTATTCATGCTGTCTAATCAGCCCCTTGATATGCCACACCTGTGAGGTGGGATGGATTATCTTGGTAAAGGAAAAGTGCTCATTAACACACATGTAGACAGATTTAAGAACATTTGAGAGTCATGTGTGTTTTGTACATGTAGACAAAGTTTCAGATGTTTGAATACATCATGAAAAATGAGAGCAAAAACAAAAGTTTTGCGTTCATATTTTTGTTCAGCGTAATACTAAGATAAACCACAAAATAAAAAATCCCCACTGTTAGACAAAAAAATATTATTACTTACAAGTCCAGTAGCAACAAGGCCAGGTCACCATCAGTCTGTGATTTTGTAGCCTCCTTTAGCTTCCTCAAGCTATTGTAGCAACCTTGATGTTCACTCTGGTTTTAGCTCTTTGCTTCACCTCTGTTACTTTAACTTCCAGGCTGTGCCATGATCCCAACAAAAATGCAAACTCCTTCTTTTTCCTCTTCTTGTGCATTTTATTGATGATCGGCAAACTGAAAATGCTAACCGCTAGCATTACAGCTAACAACCATAAAGCAGGTATACAGCTCCCCCTAGAGCTCCACAAAACTATCTACTGTAATTTTTGGTCAGCAGAGGGCTGCAGAGTGGTGTCAAATATGAAACTGGTCCAAGTTTCTAACCCAAAAATCACATAGATCAATGTTAAAGCTCTAGCTTAATGTTAAAAAAAACTATCTATTGCTACTTTAACTTTATCTTACTTTTGAAACTTGATCATAGAAACAGTATGATGGTTTTCAAAAATGGTATATATTAACAGAACAGGAAAAAAGGTTTCTACCATTAGATTAAAAATAAAAAGTCAGGAAACTGATTTTAATCTCAGAATTCTGATAAAAAGAAAATTTGGGGGCCTAATCTTTTTCTGTAGAAATTTTCTAAAAATATAAATTGTATCTTGTCAAACGGTCATGGAACAGTGGCGGCGCTAAACAAGTTTTATGGACTGAGGTGGACCTGTTGACTGTAAAATTTTCAGAACCCTGATTTGGTTTTTATTCAGGAGAAAAAATGTTGAAGCATTTTTTTAGACACCAAGATTTGTTTTTTGTTCTCTCTTGTTTACTGAACATCTCAGCTGAAGCACGTGTTGACGCCTGGCTGCGTGGATGGGAAATGGCTACTTGGCAGCTTCTCAGCAAAGGTGTTTCCTCTTCATCAACCTTGGTGACTCCTTTGATTAAACTCAGATGGTGGAGCCAAGATTACACAATCATACCTGCGTGAATGAGCGTCAAATATCCGCTCCACAAACGTTGGAATACCATTGAGTTTGGGCCAGAATGTAAAATAACAAGCTGATATGTTTTGAAGTTTTTGGGACTTTTTAACTAAAAATGTATCTGGTTATTAAACTCTTTGGTCTCTTAACACAATGCTCAAATCAAAGGAAGTAAACTCTGACTTCCTGTTTTTTGATGTTTTTTTTTTAACAAAAGTGAGGTTTTGTAGTCAGAATGTGAGGACAACTTCAAATTGTTCATTGTGAAGTTGACAATGAAGCGTGGAAAAACTACGGCCAGTTGTGGAAAATTACTCCTTGACCTCAGCTATAAATGAAAAGTCGATCTGAGCTTACATGTATTAATAATGGATGCATGATGTGTTTGTTCTAATATCACTTTGTTTTAATAAATTATTTTATGGAAGCTGGCTTATAAACAAAATTTTCCACTTGTGTTCAGTCAAATAAAAGTAGGATTTTCGAGTGTTTTTAAGGCCAGTGAGCTCCAGGTTTATCTCTGTGCTTTCTGAAAGTCATTGTTCTAGAAATGTCATGGCTGGACTTTGAGCAGATCCCAAGGGATACAACACGATTAGGATTATTAGAGCGCTGGGGAAACTTATTCACCTGCTTCTGTTTAGGGGTTTTTGTCACATTGTGTCAGATCAGCAAATAAATGTCAACATCAGAAAAGACAAATGCAAGATGTTGTTTTAAAGACACATTTTGCAACCTTTAAACCTTTTTTTTTTTTAAGTTTTGACGGCATATATCATTTATTATGTTCACATTTAGAGCTGTGAAAATGTTATGGGGTCCCACGTCTGTTTACTGTGTTGTGGCTTTTTTGTTGTTTAGTCCTTCCTGGTAGCTGCGCCAAGGCCACCTCTGATTCTTGCTCCGTGGCTCTGGTCAAACCCAGTTTCCCAGCTCCGTGAGTTGTCACCACACGTTCAATGCTTCCTCTGTGTGGGAGAGCGCACCCAGTGCATTGTCAGACAGGAGGCAATCAGCGCTGGTAGCGCGCAGGTGGATACACCTGTATAGCTTACCTCTCAAATATATTAAGGAGATGGGTTTGTCTTATTGTTGTGGCTTTTTTGTTGGATAACGCGTGCCTTAAGTGCAGAATGAATACTGGGTTGAAATGTATGTACAAATAAAAGGGCAGTCCAAAATACATGTTCGGATACGCTGATCCATTTATTAAAGTAAAAGGCAGAGAAAATAAAACCAAAACTCGAAGAATGTTGATGCCTACACTATCCTGCATGGTCAAACCTTTTGTGCCACACACCTGTCACTTGATTAGGTCACCTTCAACCTCTAAATAGAGCCACTCCCAGAGTGCCCTCCGCAGTAATTAGCTCCAACAATACTATACAGTTTTTGACCCGTGGCGGCCACTGGAACTGCGTGTTGCTTTATGGCAGTATCATGTAGACCTACGGTTTAGAGAGTTTAGCAATGGCAGATCCACCAAAAAAAGCTAGAAATCCCTTATCGGAGCAAAGACCAGAGTTATTATTTGGCCGGCTTTTCCTTGCTGGATAGGTAAGTAATAAATTATTTTACCGGGGTTATTGTGTTTGGTTGGGCATAAAGTTGTTTTATAGCCCTGATAAAACTTTATTCGTTGCTGAAATGCTGCTTAATGTGTTTGTTGGGGCACGCAAGTTGGAAAAAAAGCCAGTAAACATGCCTCTTATGTGCGAAAGAGAGATTAGATTTTACAACAGTGATGTTATGTAGCAAGCCTTGAGAGGGCGACCGAGAGCATACATCTGCAAAGTACAGAAGTGTGTCTTTGACATTCATGGACTCACCCATCTTGACTCATGACAGGGAAGGCTGTTGTTGGTTTAGCTTCCAGGAAACAGGAGAGAACGTCTCGGCTCATAATGCTAACCGTTCTCCGTCACACAGCAGAACTCCTCCAGGCTTGTGTTATTTGTGGAGATAAAACATCAATGTGGGATACGTGGAATTGCCCATGACTGGTCAAGGAGACAAGATGGCCGCTGGACAGGTGTGCCTGTGAGAGGCTCTCCAAACAATTAAAGAAGATTCTATTTAAAAGTGCTTGGAATGATGAAAATTTGTGTGGAAATCCTCCGAAACCAAAACCTTTAACTGCAAGTTGATAAATTTATGACTGGAGCTGTGGAATATGCCAAAACCAAGGCAAAAGCAATCCTCCAAACAAATGGAAGAAGGTGCTCACAAACAAATGGAGAACAATCAACTGGAATCAGCTGAGGACATGACACCAACAAAATCTTCAGGTATGGCTGAAATACTCAAAGAACTGAGAGAATTTCGAACTGAAACATCAGCCAGCTTTGGAGCATTAAAAACAGAATTGAATGAGCTACGAGCAGAGTTCACACGCATCAAAAAAAGAATGGAGGAAGCTGAACAGAGAATTGTTGAGAGTGAAGACTATGCAATGAAAACCTCCAATGTGTTAATACAAGTGGTTCAGATGCAAAAACAACTAGAAATGAAATGTGAGGCACTTGAGAGCCAAGCTCGCAAAAAATATATAAGAATCTACTCTGTACCTGAGGGTTGTGAAGAAAATAACATCATTGAGTTTGTGAACAAACTGGCCCGTGAAAAACTGGATGTGATTGATGATTTGAATATTGAGAGAGCACATCGTGTTGGGCCAAAGATGGGACAAAGGGAGCACCCCAGAGCAATCATGGTTCGAGTCCAGTCATACGCCATGAAACAGAAAGTATTGGAGGCTGCTTGGAGAAAAAGGAATGTTCAAGTGATAGACCAAAGGATTTATTTCGATGAGGATTTTACAAGCGCTGTGTTCAAGGAGCGGGCTAAATACAAGGAGGTGCGGAAAATACACAACGAAAGAAAAGTGAAGTCACGGATCTTGTTTCCAGCGAGACTGAAACTCTTTTGTGAAGATGGGAAAGTGAAGGTGTATAGTGACCCCCAGGCTGCTGCTATTGGACTACGTGAGTTTGGAGTAAAATGAATATTCCAGAAGAGGTTCCCGATCTGCAATCAACGCTGAGGAGCGCAGGATGGGAGTCAGTTCATGCTCAACGGAGAACAAGCCCTGGTCATGAATTGATTAAAGGAGTCAACACTCTTCTGAAAAGTCACAAGAGTTGAGGTACTTTTGTGAAAAATAGTTGATGGCAAATTCTGCTGTGAAAACTCTGAAAAGATTTGAAGTTACTTAATATAACACACTTGACTATGAAAACAATATTGATCCAGATGGTAATCTGTTAAATACAATTAATGATAACTGTAAATATTACACAAATGATCAGTTTAATAGTTCTGTAGATTTAGGTCATTTCTCACTTATCCACTTTAATTGTAGAAGTCTTTACGTTAGTTTTGACCAAATTAATGCATATATGAAAACATTTAAGCACCAATTTGAAGTGATTGCTTTATCTGAAACATGGTTAAATGAAGAAAAGGGTACAGATTTTGATATGGTAGGGTACCATTTGTTTTATACAAACAGAGGAAAGAAAAAAGGTGGAGGGGTTGCACTGTATGTCAAAAGTGCCTTGAAGTGTAAAATACTGGACTCCATGGCAGTAGCTGTGGAAGATGTGATGGAATGTGTAGCTGTTGAAATAGAAATGGAAAAAACTAGAAACATTATAGTAGCCTGCATATATAGAACACCTGGCTCCAATTTACAATGTTTTAAAGAAAGATGCGAAACTCTCATAGATGGATTAAATGACAACAAATCCTGGTTAATATGTGGAGATTTTAATATTGATTTACTTAACCAGAGAAACAAAATGACTAGAGACTTTATGGATGTGATGTCCAGCAGGAGTTTATATCCTGTGATCACTCAGCCTACTAGAGTCACCAGTACCTGTGCTACATTAATAGACAATATTTATACAAATGAAATTGAGAAGACAGCTAACAGTGGTCTCCTAATTAGTGATATAAGTGATCATCTACCAATTTTTATAACACATAAAAATGTATTCAAAAAACCTAAGGAGTTAGATCAGATAAAACATGTTAGAATAAGGACAGACTATAACAGCATTTTGCAATGACTTGTTGAAGGAGAACTGGAGTGGGGTTTATGTGAAGGATGTGAACGTGGCATATGATACGTTCTTAAAAACATATAAATCTTTATATGATAAGAACTGCCCTGTAGTTGTCTGTAGAAAAAAGATAAATATGAATGTAGAACCGTGGTTAACTAAGGGATTACTAAAATCTTATAAAAGGAAAAACAAATTATACAGAGATTTTTTCAGATACCGAACCAAAGCCACAGAAATGAAGTACAAAATATACAAAAATAAATTGACATAATTAATAAGACAAGCAAAAAAAGATCATTATAATTTAAGGCTGAAGGAAAGCATAGGTGACATGAAAAGAACATGGAGAATTCTGAATAGTGTCATAAGATCCAGGTCTCAGCATGCCCGTTATCCAGATTTCTTTACTAACAGAGATAAGATCTTGAGGGATAAAGCTGAGGTGGTAAATGAACTTAATTCATTTTTTGTAAACATAGGACCAAGTTTGGCCAAATCTCTGGAAACACAAACTAATGAAGCTGGAAAAATACAAGGAGGGAGCAAAATTTTACAGTCTGTTTTTAGGGGATGTAAGTGAAAATGAAGTTTTGACAATAGTTAGGAAAACTAAAAATAAAACTTCCACAGACTGTGACGGGATTGACATGATGACTGTAAAGAAAACTATTGATTATGTGGTTAAACCATTCACTTATATCTGTAATTTGTCTGTTCAGAGTGGTACATTTCCAGAAAAAATGAAAACTGCAAAAGTAATTCCAATTTTTAAAAATGTTGATAAACATAAGTTTGATAATTATAGACCAATCTCAGTGCTTTCTCAGTTTTCTAAAGTGCTTCAGAAATGGTTTGTTCAGAAACTAAATAACTTTATTGAGAAGGAAAAGCTCCTGAGTGAGAGTCAGTATGGGTTTCGATCACATAAATCTACATCCCTGGCTTTATTGGAATTAAATGAAGAACTTTCATCAGCAATAGAAAAAAAACAATATACAGTGGGGTTGTTTATTGATTTAAAAAAGGCATTTGACACAATATATCATAGTATTTTACTCTCCAAGCTGAGGGATTATGGGATACGTGGAATCGCCCATGACTGGTTAAGTAGTTATTTGACCAATAGAAATCAATTTGTACAGTTAGATGATGAAATTTCAGATTCACTAGAGATTACACATGGTGTCCCACAGGGGTCAGTGTTGGGACATAAGCTTTTTATTCTATATATAAATGACATTTGTGATGTGTCCAAAGTATTACAGTTCATATTGTTTGCTGATGACACAAATATATAGTTGTTCTGGAAATGATTTAGAAATTATTATTCAAAATATGGTTTGTGAAATGTCTAAACTTAAGAAGTGGTTTAATGACAATAAATAATTTCTCAATTGGAATAAAACAAAATTCATGGTTTTTGGTAACAGAAAAACCAAAGATTTAGTTACGTTGTCTATTGATGGTTTTTTAATTGATAGAGTAAATGAAGTAAGATTCTTAGGGGTTCTCTTGGACCATAAACTTACTTGGAAATCCCATATAAAATATATTAAACAAAAAATATCCAAAAGTATTGGAATTTTAAACAAAGTCAAAGGTTTTCTAGAAATTTCAACGCTTCAGACATTATATTACTCATTTATCTTACCATACTTAACTTATTGTATTGAGGTTTGGGGCAATACGTATAAAACAAACACTAATCCTTTGTTTCTGTTACAGAAGAAAGTTTTGCGAATTCTATATAAAGCAAATCCAAGAGAACATACTAACAAATATTTTGTTCTATCTAAAATTATGAAATTCAAAGACTTAGTTAACTTGAAAATTTTACTAATTATGTTTAAGGCTAGAAATAATTTGCTGCCAACTAATCTACAAAGGTTCTTTGTTTTAATCCCAAAAAATGATAAGAGTAGAAAGAAACCAGAGTTTAAAAGGATATTTGTTCATACTACATTAAAGCAAATGTGTATTTCAATATATGGTGTGAAATTATGGAATAACCTGGATAACGAATTAAAAAAATGTACAACTACTGATCAATTCAAAAAAATTTATAAAGATAAAATGCTAAAATCGTATGATTTGGTGAGTTAAGGATGGAGGATTAATGTTTTAGTAGTGATATTATTTGTGGAAGTAAGAGAGCGGTTTATTTTTTGTGTATAAGGCTATTTTGTACTTTTTGTTATTTATCTTGTCTTAGTTAAAGGGGGTAGGTCATATAAGATTTTTTCTTCCTCCTCCCCCTATTTCACTCGAATGCTTATATTCTGATTTGAAGTTTGTATATTTAAACTTTGAGTGAAATAAATTATTTAATTGAATTGAATGTTGCAGAGCAAAGACAGTTAGTTGTAGAGTCATGTTGCTGTTAGCCAGTAAGAGATGAGGTGTCCAAATATCAAGAAAAAAAAACTCCAAATCCTGCCGTTTGAAGCTATGTTTGTTCCCCTCCTGCTGACTTCTATGTCCTCAAACAGGAAGACTAGAGAATAACCAAGAAATGCAAGTTGATAAGATACACAGAATGATCGTACAGAAGAAAACTAACTGCATTTCAGAAAAGCATCATCACACCAACAGTCAGACACGGTGGTGGAAGTATGATGGTCTGGGGCTGCTCAAGGATAGAACCATGATTTCTGCAGTAGCAGAATGTCCTGAAGTACTTCTTCCATACAAGAGGATCAGAATCCCGATGGACTCCACCAGCTTCTTCCAAATAAGAGTAGGATAATCCTCCACAGTGCAGATATATTTTCACTAATTTGTGTCTTTCATGTTTGTGACACAAAACCAAATGATTTTAGATCTTTTGGCTTTTTATTCCAGAACATTTTAGCTGTTTGCTCATTTCTAATGGCTTCCACCACTAATGAAACTGCTTTTTCCTTTGTCCCGGTCTGTTCACGGCTCACTGAACATTGTCTCAGCAGGAAAAAATAAGTAAGTGGAGTTGTCTTAAACACATGACACCAAAGTGAGATTATTGTTAAACAAACTCAGGTTTGGACCAGGCCACTGCCTTGTTTTAGTCTCCACATCCACCCACTTTACGTCAGGAAGGGAAGCCAGTGTATTTCCTCCCCTGATTTTTGCAAAGGAAGTGCGAAACACCAGCATCGGTGGTTGAGCTGGGACACATTTGGCTCTGACCACTCTATAGGAGAAGCCAGAGGAGCATAGAGTCAACATGAAGTTCATCAGGGTTCTGGTCCTCCTGCTGCTAACATCGGTCCACATCTTCACACCAGGTATGAAAAGGGCCTCTGTTACTGACTTAAAATGTAAAATATTTATCTAACATATATTGTATTGAATAATGGAATTTTTGCCTTTTTCTGCTAAAATGATTAAATTGAAAGTTAAAAGCTATTGTTTTATTTTTATTTTATTTTGTTTTTTTACTTGGTGATGATGTTCAAAGGAGGCTGACACTTTTTGAACGTTGCCTTTGAGACACTCAGATGGCATTTCCGTTTATCCAGGATGTGATAAGCTACATAAGTGTTTCCATGCACTCAAGTTTTAACCTACGAATTTACTTTATTTTTAATTCAAGAATCCACAGTGTGTTCCTTTCTCCTAATCTTGAAATAAAAAAATAGAAGGAAAGGGCCAAGACTCTGGCTCCTGGTATGTTTGTTTGTTTCCCTGGTGCTGAGCCAGAAGAGTGTAACTGGGTAGGGCTGATAGGTGATCACACAACAGATAAC